>NW_006763140.1:1298044-1438206 GCF_000264905.1 Stereum hirsutum FP-91666 SS1 | reverse complement strand
GGTGCCGGAGCCAGTGGTAGAGTCGTCGCGGATGTTGTCGGCGGCGCCGGAGTCGTTCTCGTGCTTCTGTAAGTTTTGAAGGATATGAAGGCAATTTCAGTGAAGTGATGAGGCATGAAAAAAGAGAGAAGAGACGGACGTTGTGGCTCTTCTTGAAAAGAGGCATGTTTGTGTAGAGGATCGAGTTGTGATTTGGGGAAAATGTGGGTGTTGTGGGTTTGTGGTGGTGGGTAGTAAGTGAAGAAAAAGAAAAAGGCTTTATGAGCAGAGGTTCGAACGAGATCTGGGCGAAGGCGGCCGCAAGGAACCAGGAGGTGGTGTGGTATCACTCCACTGCCCCGAATGCGGGGTATGGGAACGGTGTCTTCCCAGGGAAAAAGGGGCACCCTGAGCAACCGCTTGGGGAGAGGGAGATGCAGACGCCGGGGACGAGAGGACCACCGTTTCCGGAGCTTTAGTACGGCCTCTTTCCCTTCCTTATTACCTTTCCTATGTCTAACTAGCAGACTCCTTGCGGCGTTCATACATGTAGTTCAACCGACAGCATCCTGCTCTCCATCTCACACCCACCGCCATCAATTCACTTACCCACTCTGATCGCCAACTACCTCGAACCTACTCCCAAATTGCTCAACGTCATCAGGGAGAGTATAGTGAGTGGACATCAGAAGGAACTGGCGGATAGGATTTTTGAGAAGATAAAGGCCGGGGAACCGCTCACGCTGGGGAAGAATATCTGCAAGCAGGTGTGGAAGATATTCTGGCAGGGAGAGCAGGGCGATGGCACCGAGGGTTTCTGATCTTTTCCGGGGTCGCTTAGACCATTCTATTGGATATGGGCTGGAGAGGGCTGAAGGTGCTGAAGTCGATGAGCGGGAGGCATGGCACACATGGAGGGTCGCGTTAGCAGATGCTTGTATCTTGAGGTTTAATGTTCGCTTCGTTAATTATGCTATTTGTTCTGTACTTATGCCTGCACCAACATATGATGCTCATCCTTTCATGAGCAATGGTTCGCAGGTCTTCGTCGTGAAGATTATCGGTCGGTCACGGTCTGCTATTGGCGCCATCTTTACAGTCGGATATGGTGTAACGGCTAACATTGCCGCCTCTCACGCGGCAGCTCGGGGTTCGATTCCCCGTATCCGAAGTCTCGCATTCTCTTTGACGAATCAGTTTTTGTAGTTTTCTGCTGGTGCGGTTGCCTACCTATACTGTATGTTGCCAGTTTGACCAGATGAGTATGATGCTCTCAGTAGTCGTCAAAAGGGGCAATATTATGTGCCCTGCGTTCAGCGCTCGGAAGTCCACGAGTTCGCATACAGCTGAAGTGGCGAACGCAACTTGCCTCACGCGATGACCACAAAATCAGCCACACAGGCTCCCTCGGGCAACTGGCTCGCTCTCCAAAAGGCATAACCAATTATTGACCTCTTCATCTTGGTCCTATCCATACTTACACATTACTCCTTCCTTGTGAACAGAAAATCGGACGGACGGAAGATGGGGAAAATCGAAGAAAGCGCCGAAAACTGGACCATTCCACCTCCAATGCCGCCTCTACCTCTGTGGCACCTTCTTTTGCTCGCACCTCCCACTCATCTCCAGCTTCCACTGCAGGGCCATCTAATACCAGTATTAAAGCCGCAAAAACTTCGCTACCGTCCGGCACCGACCCCTCCCTCTTTACTGACCGCACAATTCAAAACAACGAATCCCTAGGCCACCTCCGACAACTTATCTTCGGACTCCTTCCCTCTTCAACAACACCGAATCAAATAAATGACACTGACTCTAAACAAGGTGGTGCGCCAAAGAAATACCTCGCCGTTGATTGTGAGATGGTAGGTGTTGGTCCGAACGGGAGCGAGAGTTCTTTGGCGCGAGTGAGTTTGGTGGATTGGAACGGGGCGGTGGTGCTGGATGAGTTTGTGAGACAGAAGGAGAGGGTGACGGATTGGAGGACGCAGTGGAGTGGGATTAGAGAGAAGGACATGACTCATGGTGTGTTTCTCCTCTACTCCGCTCCAGTTTTTTGCTCAGTGTGGCGGCGGCCTGTTGCAACAGCCACATCGTTTGAGGAAGTGCAGACGAAGGTGGCAGATATCATCAAAGATCGTATACTCATCGGACATGCTATACATAACGACTTGAAGGTGTGTCCTTTCCTCCACGGTTGTCGGCTCTATCATTTTGCTCATTGAAACCCGTTCTCCTCGCCATTTTGTGGCACCAGGCCCTTCTACTCTCGCATCCCCGCAATCTCACCCGCGACACCCAACACCTAGCACACAAAAACGGCCAATCCCGTGGCTCAAGACCAGCCTTGCGAAATCTCGTCCGTGATATGTTCGCCGTTCCGATTCAGGGAGGGGAACACAGCTCTGTAAATATTATTTCTCACCTTCCTTTCCCTTCCGCGCGAACCAACTTTAGACATGAACTGACCATCGTGTGTGTGTGTGTGTGTGGATCAGGTCACCGATGCCCGCGCCACAATGGCAATCTACCGCCTCCATCGCAAACAATGGGAGCAGGCATATTCCGTCGTTCCCATCCGCGTTCGTACCGCACCCTCCCAACCCACAGCATCTTCCCAATCTACCACCTCTGACACACCAACATCCAACTCAACGTCGAAGAAACGATCCAGACAATTCGGGGACGACGACTCTGATGTCGATTCGGATACTAATACGAAAAAGAAAGAAAAGTTCCCCGGAGGTGGACGCAAAGGCGTGTCTTCAGGTCTGTCGGTGGTCGTCAAACGAGGTAAAGGTGTAACTGTGAAGGGAGGAAAAGGAGGCGGCGGTGGTGGGGACACGGGCGCTGAAAAGGCGAAGTGGTGGAAGGAACTTGGGAGCGGGAGTGCTGGATCGAAGGGGAGTTTTCGAGTGACGAAGTGAGATTTCAGGCAATGTTGCGGTTAATTTGTAAGCTTTGATCTTGGTTACGCTCAGGTTTACAGGCAGACTATGGTAGCATTCCTCGAACATCCTCCACTGGTGGATCATCTCCCCGCCTTGCGTGATCCGACTGAGCTGTCCTTCCACTCGAAGAGCCCTCTACAGTCCAATGAGCTCTATAAAGGCGTAATCGTACTTTTACTATATCCTCTAGGATACAAAAAACCATAAGCTACATGACGACCAAAAAAGACTACTTCACAGTCTCAGCCTCAGCCCTCAGAGCTTCGGCCCTCTCCTTATCCTTCTCCTCTTCCACCTGCATCGGCATGATCTCCGGAATAGTACGGACGACGATGTACATCAATGGGGACGCGACTACAAGGAGGCCGAAGTTCAGACCGCTGCAACGTCGCACCACACCGTCAAATTAGTTCATTTATACGAATTAACAAAGAGAGAGTCCGGAGGAGTGAGACTATAAAGAAGGAGACTTACAATCCAATGAAAAGATTACTCGCGTGCGAGTTGATACCGTAACTGACGGCCTGGCCAACGGCCTCAAACGCACGGAATACACCAGCGTGGCGTGCGTTGGACTGGACATCGGTTGCGTAGCAGGAGATCAACCAATACCTACACGCCGCAAGAGATAAGTATCCCAGAAAATAATGGAATCAGACGCAGACACACGCACATGTACGACTGTCCCATGGGTCCGAAGGTATTGATGAAGAAGTAAGGCATGAAGGCCCTCGCCCAGCCCGGCGACGACCTAAATTCAGTGACATCCAAACGTTAACATCGCCACGATGCGTTTTAAGAGCAGGCACTAGTGCTCACCAATCGAACGTTCCGGGGTTGTTGGCATTGAACCCAGCCTGAACTACACAGGTGTAGATATAGATCCCTACCGCGGAGGCGACGACGATGATGAATCCAAGCGTGCCGCGGGTACGTTGCGAAAGGTTTGGCCTATCGAGGACCCATCCGAGGAAGAAGCAGCCGAAGATGCAGAATGCAGGCGAGATGAGAGACGAGAGGGCGCGAGCACGAACGGAGAAGTAGTTTGAGAGGAAGGTGCCGTAGACCTTATTGGGCGAAACATGTTAGTATGTGAAAAGAGAGAGAAAACTAGCGTGCATGCTTACAGATATGTAGAAGAACGAGTAGAAGAAGAAGCCGATGAGTAGGAGTGTCTGTAGCAGGAAATATGAGTTGAGGGATCCGCGAGTTTAGGGAATGATGACTGGAAAACATACCCGCTTGTCGATGGCAGCAGCCCACAACTCCTTGAACTCTTTCTTCCAGGAGTGGGTGCCTACTGCCGTGTGAACACCCGAACCGTCTGACCTAACCACTTTCTCTGGTGGTGAAAGCAAGAGAGAAGCCGGAAAGCCTATGCATTCGAGACCTGCAATTGGGCATTAGCGAAAGCGAGAAATTGATCTACCGTAACGAGATCCGACATACCGACGAAGATCAGGTAGGTAGATGTGGCGATACCTCCCGATGAGTCTGAGTTCACACTGCGAAAGACAGACTGTTAGCGTCCGTAACACTGGTGGCAGTAGTATGAGGGACATACTTGGTGGACAGACTGATGGCACCGCCGACAAGTTGACCGAGGTTCCTCGAGACGATCTAAGAGAAAAAAGCGAGGACAACGCAAAATGTTCAATATGACACAAATTACCCTATCGTCGTAAGGGATAGTTACCCATAGAGCCAAATAGCTAGACACTTCACGTGAGACCAGGAAGGGCAGAGAGGAAGATTTAGAGATACGTACAAGCCTCTCCGGTTCTTCTCGGGGTAACTCAGAATGATCACGGCCTCGGCGACATACCACAATCCCATACCTATCGAGCAGCGTCCCATGAGTGAATGGCTCTAGGAAATCTTGAGATGTATAACTTACCAATACCAGCGAGCGCTTGACCAAGCTAAGTGTAGCAGGTCAGAATGGGAAGTCTCTGCGTGAGTTCGCTTGTGAACTTACAATGAGGTACCACTGGATTCCATACTCAGAATTGACGTATAATGATGAGCCCTGAAGGGACGTCTTAGTGAGAGAATCGACAGTCTATGGCGCAAATGTAACCTACCGTGAGCGGGAAGGATATCGCGCCAAGGGCCAAAGACCACTTTACGCCGAGACGGTTGATTATCGGTCCACCGACCAGACTGAAAAATGGGTAAATATCAGCTGAATATCACCCCACAGGTATGCAGGACGATGCTTACCATGTCACAGCCATGAGCTGTTCAAGAGGGAAAACATTGTCAATTATGAACAGCTCCCTTCTACAAACTATGCAAGGTGCTCACTGCATAGTAGACGCAATTGCTAGCATCTGTAAAAGGACGATCAATATCCGTCTAGTTATAGTCTCACGGGATGTGAACTTACTGGCGACGTATGGTGTGGCGAGACTATGTGCAAGCAGCAAGTTAGATGTCAGCGACTAGGTTGTTAATGACATCGATACAACATACCCTCCTCCACCAAGTCCGGAGAGTGCTGGAATCAACGTTTTAGTGATACCTCGTCACCCGAGGATGAATACAAGCTCACCGTCCGCCATGGCAGGTCCCGCAAACGCGACGGCACCCGTAACCAGCATCTGAAACAATGTTCCCCGGTAGAAAGCCTCCCACTTGCTCAGTGGCCTTTTCCTCTGCGCCTCCAGAATATCGACATCATAGCCGGAGCCTGCGTCAGGCTTTGTCTTCTCAAGGGACATGCTGGACATTGGGGGAGCACGGGGTAGATCCTGAGGCCTGAGGAAACGAGACTTCACGCGGGCTGGACGTGAGTGGACTGGCGAGGCTCCAACAAAAGAACCTGAGAAGTTCAGCCTCGAATATTATATGTTGTCCGTGCTCTCCTATAACCATGACCAATTTGAAAGGACGCCGTAGGCGACGTCGTGGCATCAGGTGTCGAGGCGGCAGGCGCTGAGCGTCTATAGTTAGGTTGGAGCTTCCGATAACTTTTAAAGTGTTCTCCCGCGCGCACGCTGGCCGCGACACTGGACCTGAAGATCAAGAAGCGCCGGACCACTCGACAAACGGTGACTTCTGCTCCGATGATCGTGTACATCCTTCAGGCTTCAAGCACGATCCACGGTATATGTCGCATTGTGTGCCAGGTGTCCTTATCACAGTTGGAAATGTGGAGCAGGTACATACTCTGCAGTGACTGTCCGTCGGCGGGGCGGGGCGTGAAGCTTTGAAGAGGAGCGACACCAGACGACACCGGCTGTTTCTGTCAAGCATTGTGCCAATATCAGGAACAGTGAGACCCAGCCGGTGGCCATTAGAGCGTAGGTATTGCCTGAGATCAAAGCGGCGAATGGCCGACGCAGACCACGGCGAATGTATCGGGACGGCGAACAAATGTTGGCATAACGTTGCGGTCGCTGCAGCGTGATATCTGTTTGGTGTTGTTAGCTTCGGAGGCCACCGGAACGTAGCGACATTTCCGCCTTCCCTCCGCTTACGCCGCGCCACGCGGCGCTAACTTTCTTCGCCATGCCTTCGCCCGGCCAGGGGAAGCTGTCACAAAACGAACTTTCCTCAGGTCATCTGCCCTGTTTTTTCTCCTGCTGCACATGTATTTGTCATCTTTTTGGGGCACTCGAGCGTCCAGTCTTCCAAGTATTGGTACAGGTGAATCCACTCAAAGCCTACAGCCGCAGCGTCCAGAGGCTGCCGCGGCCGCGGACTCATTAGGCCCCGGCATTTCATAACCTACAGGCTTTGTGCCGTCCTATTTCGTCAAAACTTGGTTTCTTTCGCCCAAGCCGTTTTGTTCGCCTGACGTGAAGAACCAGTTTATTTTATGGCCGTTACGAGTCTTTGAACTTGGAGGACGTATATCAGCCCAGCCGTCCAAAGCTTATCTATGTGTCTCCAGCTGTGAGGGTCCTCCATCGGAACAGCTCACTGTCGACTGACGGATCCGATCGATTGTGCATCCGGCCAGACTTTTCTTCGAACGTTTGACTTCGTTCGAGCCCCTGACAATACGCGATCTCTCGTCAAACGCGTCGTGTATACTTAAATTCCCCCCTCTCTCAGTTCTTGACGGTAAGAGTCATCTCCCTCGACAAGCGCCATCGACTCATTGTTCACGACCAAAGATTCATTATGTCACCTGCAAAAGACATTCCGTACGTCAGGATCACTAGCAGTTCATGCCATGATCTCATCTAATATGCGTTCTGAACTGTTTTCTTATAGCATCTTGATTGTTGGCGGAGCAGGCACATTTGGGTCCTCTACAGCACTGCACCTTTCGCGTCGAGGGTACACCAATATCCACATCCTCGATCCTTATGCTTTGCCCAGCCAACAGTCCGCGGGTAATGATCTGAACAAGGTCAGTCTAGTTATACATCAACACCTCATACTACCAACTTATATGTAACTGATGCGTGTTGTGGTAGATCTGTGGTAACGACTATAGCAATGGGATGTATGCTCGTCTGGCCTCACAGGCTATTGATGCATGGAAGACGGACCCTCTCTTCACTCCTCACTTCCACATGACTGGCAAAGTGCGACGCTCCTGCCTGCTCTCTGTCGCATCATTGCTGATTTTGTTGGGCCTTTGCCTCTTACAGTTGAACGGCGCCTTCGGATCACAGGCAAAACTCGATCGCATGCGCAACCGCTTCGAGAAACTAGTGAGCATACCAGGCAAGGAGAACGAGTTCGAGTGGTTGGATAACGAAGAGGAGATTGTGGCCCGTGCGCCACACTTACAAGGAGCTGATATCAAAGTCCGTGCCTACTCTCACATCTCCCCTGTGAGCGACGTCCTCACTTTTTTTCTGTGGATAGGGGTGGAAAGCAATTTTCAACGCTGGCGCAGGTTGGGTGGCCGCGGCCGACGCCATAACTGCCATCGGTAAGGAACTGCAGTCGTTTGGTGTTCAAACGAGCTTCGGGCCATCCGGAACGTTCAAGAAGCCTATAATTTCCGACGATGGCAAGACTTGGATTGGTGTGGAGACCGAGGACGGTTCCAAATGGTTCGCTGAGAGGATAATAATGGCCACTGGTGCGTGGAGTCCGACCTTGGTCGACCTGGAAGGACAGTGTGTCTCCAAGGTACGTCTCGTTCCTCTTTTCTGTGGAGCTCCGATGTCAGGGGTATTGATGGAGTACGATATAGTGTTGGGTGTACGCACATCTGAAACTTACCGATGAGGAGTCGGAATGGCTCAAATCGGTTCCGGTGGTGTACAACGGCGAACTGGTACGCTGCATCTGGTTACCTCTCTAAGCTCCTGCTTAACATACTCCTTTTTTCAGGGCTTTTTCTTCGAACCACGAGACAATATTCTCAAGCTCTGCAACGAGTTCCCTGGCTTCACGCGTGAAGTCCCCGCTGTCACTCCCTATCCTGGCGAGTCGAATGACGACACCGGCGTCTCCGTACCACGTTCACATGCGAAACACCCCACGGACTTCATCCCGAAGGAGAGTCAAGAGGATATTCGTCGACTCATCAAGACCCTCCTGCCCCGGCTTGACGATGGACGCCCATTCGTTGGAGGAGCGATGTGCTGGTGTACTGGTACGTTTCGTTGTACCATCTAGGCTGCCTGCGATCATTGACGGCCACGTCTAGATATGCCCGACGCGAATTGGTTGATCACGGAGGATCCTCGGTGGAGTGGCGTCATATGGGCCACAGGCGACAGCGGGTAAGTGTGCCATCCTTAGCTAGTCTGACCAATGCGCCTTTCAAGCTTAAAATGTATCGCAGGCATGGTTTCAAATACCTCCCAATTATCGGGTCCTACATATCCGACCTCTTCGAAGGGAAGGTGCGTAACGTCCTTCTGTCCTTTGTCAGATACTCAGTCTGACTATGATAATGCTTTATTATGTGATCTAAATTTCAGCTCGATGGAGAGCTCAAGAAGACGTGGGCATGGAGACCAGGTCACGGTGATCCTGAAGGAACTGGGAGGAAGGGCGAGGCGAGGGATCTCAAGGACTTAGACGGGTGGGAAGGTAGTGACCCGAGGACTGACGTCTAATCTGGCTCATCTGTATCATCTCCCCGGTGTATCGATGCCTTGACTGTCGCGAGACATAATTTATGAACACATTTATTCAAAGTGGCTGTTAAAGTGGGAGACCTCAGTCAGATGCGAAAGTAGATCACACCACACATTCAATGTCGAGAGGTCGCTGAGTTCATAGCTTTCCATTTCCCCCATATATTATGGGTCCATGGTCATAGTCTACAACACAAACGTCTACAACAATGCGATATTACAGAGTACACTCTACGGACCGATATTGTTACTATTTTACCGCGCTATGCAGCAGCACAAGCCCCCTGGACCCTGGGCAACGTGGTGGGTACTTCCCTATCTCCTTCTCTCCGACATTTTAGACACAGAATATCAGGGATCTACTGAGGTGTCTTGCTGAAGAGCCAACTCATTCCTTCGATGGTCTCTTCCTGGAACCTCTGCGACAATTTCATGGACCGGAATAGCACTTGATAAAGCGAAACGTCAGGCAGGATCCAAGGAAAGAGAGTAGAGAAAAACTGACTGTGGAATGCATGCGGCACACCAGGGTACCTATAAAACAGACGTCCAGTCAGCGCAGCGGCAGGAATCAGCATAACACAAAGGTCCTACATCGTCATCTTAGTCTCTACACCCGCCTCCTTCACCAACGCATGATAAAGCAAGCCCTCGTCACGGAGAGGATCCCACCCACAAGACATAAAGAACAACGGCGGAAGATTGGCATGCGATGGGAAGAGGAGGGGACTGAAAGATGGATCGTATGGATCCGCAGGGTTCGCAAGTTCTGTAAGAAGCCGATGTGTCTCATGAGCGGTGTGGCGAGACAAAGAAAAAGCGGCCACATGACGTACTGTTAAACCAATACACCTCCTTCTTGCTCAGAAGTGGAGCATCTTTGCACTCCTCCATCGACCTGATGCACGATTTGTACCTGGTGGCGAACATAAATGACATGACGCGGGGAAGAAATAAATATACTCACTCTTCAGGCATAGCCTCCGGATGACAGGTTGGAGGGTACTGAACAAGCTGTCCGGTCAAAGGCGTATTCACCAGGAAGGGATCATCGCGAGCCCAGTGGGTGGCAATGATGGCCAGGTTGCCGCCAGCGGATTGACCAGCGATAACGAACCCTTTCTTGGGATCGGCATTGAACGAAGCGGCATTGGCAGCCGCCTAGTCACTGGCGCTTAGACCATGGTAAACATCATGATCAAACGGATACTCACCCATTTCAGACCGGCATATACATCCTTCGCGCCCGTAGGAGATGAATATTCTGGTGTAAGCCTGATAAAATAACACCTTCAAGTCTTTTGTCCATCGACTAATAGCGGAGACAAATGAACCTGTAGTCTATGGAGACAGCACAAACTTGCAGCTTGTCACAGATAATCCTTAAGTCGTAGTCGTCCATTTCGTAGTTGCCAATAGCCCAGCCCTGCCAGTCCGATCAGACCGGTCTCTCTTCTCTCCAAGGAGTGGAAGAAGAGACGCACCCCGCAGTGGACCCAATACAGCAGAGGATACGTCTTCGTCTTGTCCGGGTCGGAGGTAGGCACATAGGTCCGAACATGCATGTCAGTACCTTCTACAGGGATGTAATGATCCTCTAGCCGGCAGCGATCCTCTATGCCGTCCGAGCACAACGAAATCAGAGACGGAATACAACCTTGAAGGTATGTGACGGATTGGCTGACCTGACGGCAGGCTTGGCTCGAGGAATTTGTTCAGGTTAGGGATGATGATATCGTCCCAGAAGGCGCGACGGGCCTCAAGAGGAGGAAAGGGGTCGGTTGGTTCTGGAAATGCCGCCCAGACGGGCACAAACTCCGGGTGGGCCGTGGAGAGGCCCTCATCGAGAAACAAAGTGATAGCCATGGTTAGAGGCTACGATTTGGGGAAGACTCTGACCACTCGAACACGCAGAAGCACGGATAGGAGAGTATGTCTGGATCGTAAGGTTGGAGCTAGAATGGTTGCTGACTGGAATGGATAGGCCACTCAGGAGGGAGAGGTTGATGGAGGGCATCATCTTTTTCCACCCTACTTTTATACCAGCAATCAGAGACTCAGCGTCTGAGTCGGCTTCGACGGCAGCAGCGGGTCGGGAGAACTCGTAGGACTTGAACGTGGGCTGGAAATGCTTGTGTGTGTGGTAGGTTGGTAGCGTCTACACTCCATAAGTTTCCAAACTTCGATTCAAAGCTCCTTTTGGCAGCTTTGACCAAGTGGCCGAGAAAGTCGTCGATTATCAAACGTTGCTTTGACCACTACCGCGACCCACGCCTCGGTTACGAGTCTCAACAGGTAGTGCGGACTGTTTAGAGTTCATGCTCCTGTAACGGAGAAGTTCGGGCACTGCTGGCCTCCCTCGTAATTTTCTACCGAGATTAGAGATGAGTATGTGGAACAACACGCTCAAACGCAGCACTCGCGATAGCGTCAGTCAAAGCAGAGTGCAATAGTCGATAAACTCTCCTTCTGAGTCGTGAAAGACTCTAGAGTGAAATCATTTATTGCGATGAAGGCACGGTTCACAGAGCATTACGATGACGTGCGGGTCCCCACCGTGGTGGTCGGAAGAATGAGCGCCGCAAGCAATACTACTCAAAACTTCTATCCCCAGCGCCAGACAGGCTGCGGCAGCCGAAGGTAGTGAGATGGGCACTTGTGACCATGTTGTATCCCCTGTTGCTCACGATAAATCAGGATCTGGTGGAGGCTGCAGAATTCGACAACGACGGGATGTGACGAGAATATCGGTTAGGCATTGATCCAGCAACGAGCACTCGGGGGAGACGCTGAAAGGGGATATCGCACACTTTCGCACGACGAGTCCATTGAGCGACAAAGGAGATACACACACCATACATGAACCCGAAACCCGATTGACCGCATTGAGAGAAATTACCGAGCTATCATCCATATTCGTCTACTTACATCAAACATCGTGAGATTGCTGTATTCTACTAGCAGCACCTAGACTCCAGGACGGCGATTAGTGCCGAAGGATAATTGCTTCGGTTCGGTCCACTTCATGAGATACGTGCATTCGTCTTCGTCAATTATTCGCTCTCCGAGATAAGCGCAACAATCATCCTGTAAAGTCCGCGATACTCGTCAGCTTGGTGGCAAGGCAGCTGAGGAGAAGGGGTAAACGCACCGGTAGAGGTAGTAGAAGAAGGAAAGAAGGTAGAAGCCAAGTTTGATAAAGCTCTCCTTCTTATGCACTGATAGTGTCCTGAAGATTTCGGTCGCGTCGTACATGTGGTTTTTGTTCTTGATCCTATTTCGTCAACGAAGCGGGGTAAGCCGCGGTCAGATACGTGTTTGTATGACGTTATAAGGCTTGTGTGAACACGTACTTATTCGCGTTGAATACCAGTAGCGGCGCGTTCAGGAGAAAGGCGATCCATTGACCCGAGAGGAGGAAGAGTGTTGTGAGGAATGCGTGCGCGATATTTTCCGGAAGAACAAACTGCAGAAGAGACAATGAGCTCTAGTTAGTAATGTACGTGAAAGGGTAGAAAAGTGGTACGCACTTGATTCAGTTTGTTACAAAGGTCTATGGGATTGATGTAGTCGCATTCGAGATCCGAGAACATGATGATCTGTGGGGAGTATGGATGAGTGAAGGGTCAAACACGATATAGAGAAAAAAGCGCACGAAAAAGACCATGGTAAAGAGCAAGCCAGCCGCCATCAGCACCGCGAACAAAAACAGCCATCCTATTCACGAAAAGACACGAAATTGTTTAGGGTGTTCCACATAAGTTCCCGAACACGTATCGCGCAAGTCCGGTGTCAGAAACAGGTCACGGAGGAGGTCTAACAAGCGCCGCACCTGCACCACCCATTTCGAAGAGTTTTCACAAGCAGAAGGAGTACAGAAAAAGATGGCTCGAGAAGTCGTAAGCAAAGCAGAGAAACTGCCGGGGAGTAAGATAGACTGGGAGAAGGAGCAGGCAGCGAGCACGATGATTTCGACCGAGCTACATCGCGTGCCGTTCAACACTGACGTTTGCCCGTGACAGTCACAGTAGTCACATTACACAAGCGTCACATCGGAAAGCACAGCTTTGCACACACCTTTCAACGAAAAAGTACCCAGTTGCCTTTGCCTTTGAAAAGGGTAGACTGTAATAAGCTGAGCAATTTCAAGGTTTAAAACTTGAGCCACGTAAATTCACTCATTAGCGGCAGGCTCCAAGTCCCTGATACCAATCATACTACTTATCCTTGACACTTAGAAGCCTTATTCAAACAGATATCTAGCTATTGCGCGTCGATGATGCTGAGCTCTACTCTTTCCCCTGATGAGGACGTAAGAAATATATCAGGTCATGGAACGCGGACACCGTCCGCATTCGGACGTGCGTTTGCCCAAAGAAGGCACACAAAGGCCGGGCAACATGATTTGAAATTTGAACGTGTCTCTTTGTCGTCACCATGGCTCCGAGCTCATTTAAAACTCAGACACCCGGGCGTCTCGCGATTTATGGTCCTCTCATCCCAACACTGACCACCATGGCCATCCGTAACCTGGTGAATCTTGCCTTGTCTGGTGTTTCTGATGAGGTGGACTCAAACGGTAACCTCGTCTTGGAGTCTCCTAGCATACTGGAATGGGATGGGGAGACTAGAAGAAATCTCTTCGTTGTAAGTCCCTTCACACACTCTCATCACACTGTCCTCGCTCATCGATGCCTCAAGGCAATACCATTCGCCTTCGAGCCTCGCATATTGAAATGGAGGGAAGATGTCGCCAACGCTCCATTCGCTGACCTTCGACCGGATGAGGCAGTTCGCCATAACTTTTGTCTTCCCGTCAATCGACTACCGAACGAACTTGTGTTGACCATCTTCGATCTCTACCGCGCTTCTTACGGCGATCCTTATACAACAACGGAATCGCATCCGGTCATGACCCTCCTTCAGGTTTGCCATCGGTGGCGACATCTAGCCATGGAAAGCCCGTCACTTTGGACCTCTATCATCGCGGACAACGCCCAGATGTCTCGCATAGCCCTGGAACAGTCGAAGGACTCCCCTCTCAATGTGTACCGTTTCGACTATGAGCCCCGCAACGACGCGGACGATGCTCTCGTGCTTGTTCTACAGCCAGAATATTTCCCCCGCGTTCGTGTGTTAGAGCTTGCTTTCCAATCGGACACCCGCGAATGCATGGAGAACATGCTGGACCGCTGCTCCGCTCCCGCCCTCGAGAGGCTATTTATGGCTTCAGGAGACTCGCAATTTCTCGATTTTCAGGCAACCTTCCTCAATGGCGGAGCGCCGAGGCTACACCGAGCAGAATTCAGGAACTGTGCCCCCCACTGGGGTCCATCGCTTTTTTGTTCAGGCATAGTGGACTTACTGCTGACCGACTTTCTGTGCCCTCCAACTTCCTCCGATATGGATGCGTTCGTCAAAGCTCTGGCTCGACTCGAGTGTATGGAGACCCTGTTCATCCAGTTTCAGGATTCTCAAAATAATGCGGTCTCCAACTCGCCGCCCCGACCAAATGCTTCTCCTACCTCTTTGCCGAATAGCCTGCAATCTTTGAAAGTCACAGGAACAATTACCCACTGCGCCAGACTTCTCACCCATCTAGCACGCGTTGCAACTATCCCAGTGGTCGGCCTAAACGTCGAGCACAGGCCCGACCTCGAGGATTGGGCCAAAGAATGTTCCCGGCTGGTCAAGGAGCTCCGCCGGCAGTTCAAGCCTATTTCTTACGACTTCGTCCGTATCGATGGATTGGACGGCTGTGGGTTCAGCTTCGAAGCACTTGAAGAAGGTTACCTTGAGTTCTGTTTCCGCATCTCTTATCCACCAAACGCAGTACCCTTCGAGACTATGCTAGCCTGCTCTTCCTCAATCGTTCGCCGGTTGCCTTTCACCTACCCGTTCAACCTTTCCGTATCTTCTCTCAGTCCCATCCCTAGCTCCTGGCTTATCTCCACCTTCTCCCACCTCTCGTTCGCAGTCGAAGAGCTCTATCTGACCGGAGAATCACTCGTCGACGAGTTCAGCACGATTTTCGGCATGCCTTTGGAATCGACGACGCTAGGCAAGGACCAGTACGACGAGTCGGATCCTTCCGTCTTTTTGTTCCCGGCACTCGCATTCATTTCGTTGAAAGACGCGAAGCTGGACTTACTGCTCTACGCGGCGGATGACGGCCCTTTCGAATCTGGGTCTCTATATCAGGGCCTGGAAGCCCGTCGTGCGGTAGAAGGCTTGGGTCTCCATCGCCTCCAGATCATCGAATGTCAGATTTCCGCCCAGACTGTAGAAGACGCGAGAAGGGTGGTAGACGTCGTTACCTGGGATGAGGAGCCTGAAGTCGTCGACGACGATGCGCTGGTAGATGATGATGGTGAGATGACCGATGAAGAGGTTGATGACGACGAGCTCGAGATCGATAAGGGTGGAGATCGTGGACCTGACAGTAACGAAGCTGACAGCCAGGTCTATTATAGCGAGGAAGAGGGCGGCATTATTTATGTTAGTGATTCGGAGGATGAGAAAGCAAGTGAGTACTGGAGCCTGGATTCGGTCTAGCGTTAATTTGTATGGGACCTTAGCCCATGTTTTTTCAGTACTCATGGTGCTACACATAAATGTATTAATATAGTCAAACCTGGATTGATTCGCGCCACATTCATACTTGGAGAGGTGCCACTGCTGCGTTGAACTTCCCCGGTATCTTCCGCTCGTCAAATCGCGCCCATCTCATTGAAGCGACACATACGGTTGGTTAGTTCTTGACCATAACGGCTGCAGTTCCTGGATCTCGGACGTTTGTCTCTGGAAGTAACTTCTTGCAGGTATCAGGTGCTCTCAAGCATGGTCTAAATTAGAATGTAATGTGTTTTCTCCTTCTGTATCCGAGGCTTCAAAGGATCAACCTCTTCTCTTTCCAACTTTGATACCGGAGCAACAACCTTCACTCACGTTTCCCCTGAAACAGTTATAGTACTCACTGCACACACAAATACAGTCATTCGACTTCTTTAGCCTGCTGACTCGCTCTCCAAGTTTCGGTATTCCCATTGATCGTACGGCAACATGAAGGGAAGAGGGTGGCCGTCAGCTGATGCTACGTTCGACTGGACATGAGAACACGCAAATTCCTCTGTCCGTCTTCGATGCTCCAAAAATATGGTCACCTGTAGGGTTTATTCTATTGCTCATACCTCTAGGGCAGCGTCATACCTAACGGGCAGCCGCGGAAGCGAGTTGTGTTCTTGTACACGAACGGGCCGCATCGCAGCCATATAAACCAGCACCTGGTCCTGCCACTGATTCAGAGCTAGAATTGCTCTCTTCCCCTATACCCAGCATCCCTTAACCGTCTAGCGCACATGTCGGCCAAGGACGATATCAAAGGTGGCAAGTCAGAATTTGTTGGGACAGAAGAGGTCGAACACTTGGAGAAAAAGCCTTCCTCGTCTTTGGGCGATACGAAGGAGGATGGCTACCTATTAGCGGCAGATGTGAGGCCTTCTGCAGAGAGGGCATTGGTTCGGAAACTCGATATGCGCCTTCTTCCGACGATCATCCTCATATTCATCATGAACTACATCGACGTGAGTTTACTTCCCATGTTTTTAGACGTCGCATTGTGCCGATGCAGAGATGTTTCTTTCTCCGCTACAGCGGACGGCAGTGACGAGTGCTCGGCTAAAGGGGTTGCAGCAGGACTTGGGTATGACCGGTAAGTTATATCTAAAGTCAGAGGAAAACTTCCCTCTATTCACGTCTTTTCCATAGACATACAGTACAGCATCATTCTGGCCATCCTTTACGCAAGTTACTGCCCCATGCAGATACCGAGCAACATTGTGAGCGTCTTATCTGGTCTTATATGAGGATGAAACCAACCGAAATCACCTCTAGATCCTCAATCGTATCACTCGGTAGGCTCTAACACCTATAAAAACGAATACAGCACGTACTCAATCGTCCTTTGAAGTCCATCTTTATATATCGGCACTTGCGTCGTTCTTTGGGGCTTGACTAGCACAATGGCTGGTGTGAGTCAATTGATCTGCATCTTACTCATGCAGCTGTTCATTGTGATCTCTATGTAAGGTTACCCACAATTTCATCGGACTTCTTCTCTGCCGGATTTTCATTGGTATACCTGAGGTCAGTCTCAGACCATCTGGTGCTCCTCCGGTTCATTAACAGCTATCGACGTTCCCGTTAGGCCGCATTCTACCCCGGAGCTATATACCTGCTTTCTCGGTGGTACACTCGCAAGGTACATTTGGTTTCGCTCGCGAGATGAAGTAGACACTTACGAAGATACGATACAGGAACTCGCATTCCGCTCCGCTATACTGTATGGTGGATTGCTGATCTCTAACGCCTTCGGATCAGTGAGCTCCTCGCTCGTCACTTTTGAAATGCATACGCTGACAGGTCTCGTAGCTCATGGCTGCTGGTATCCTCTCTGGCATGGAAGGTGATCGGGGTATCGCAGCATGGAGATGGTGAGCTCTGCAAATATCTCTGTCGTTGCCCCACATGCTCATTTTAAACCGTGCAGGCTGTTCTACATTGAGGTTAGTTTCTCGCTCAGCTTGTCTTCGGTCTTCTAGTGACATGTGCTTTTCTGCTAAGGGCTCCATAACTATGTTCGTTGGCTTTTGCGCGATGTACGTATCTTGACTCATCGTACGCAGATGTCGTCCTTACCCTTTCATCCCCAGGTGGCTCCTCCCGGACTATGTATGCTCCTCTCAGATTTTGAGAAAAATATTTGCTCAGTCTTTACTTTTACCTGATTTTATAGCCAGTCAACACTCGCTGGATATCCGCCGCAGAACGTCGTTTGGCTCAGGTACGCCTCGCAGAAGATGCCGGCGAAGCGGACGAGGATGTTGCCACAGACTCGTACGTTGCTAGTCTTTTAAAGAGTACAAATCGTGATCAGTCTAACTTGTACACATTGTCTCTATATTTTTAGAGCTCTAGGAGGCTTTGTCATGGCAATCAAGGATCCGAAGGTCTTACTCTTGGCTTTGAGTACCTGTTCGCAGCTTTTGGGTTTGAGCTTCGTGAATTTCTTCCCGACGTACGCTTTTCCTCTCTGTTCTGATATCTGGAAGATTGGACACTGAAGAGGTAATATAGATTGACGGCGACACTAGGATTCAGTACTACGATCAGTTTGCTACTGGCCGCGTACGTATGCACCCTGGGTTCCTAACTAGCAGATCATTTTTCTCTGACGGTGATGGCATGACAGACCGCCATGGCTGCTCGCGACCATTGTGTGTTGCGTCAACGCCTGGCACGCAGGTATGTTCTCTACTTCCAACCTCTGATATGTGGATGCCTCTCATGCTATCTTCTCGTTCAGACAGGACCGGAGAGCGTTACTTCCACATCGCGGTACCTTGGTGGGGTGTCATCCTGGCCTATATCATCGGGGTCTCAACAATGGTCACTGGAGCTCGATATGTCGCTATGGTGAGATCTCTCTTATTTGCCGTTTTTAACGTACGCTAACGTGTTGCGCATTGGGAAGTTCCTCATGGCCATGGGCTACGCCGGTTTTGCTCTGACGCTCGTATGGGTATCAAACGCCGTCCCTAGACCACCGGCGAAACGAGCTGCAGCAATCGGTATCGTTAACGGCTTCGGAAACATCGGAAACCTGTGAGCTCATCTGCGACCTTCTCGTGTGTATATTTCGCTGACTGTAGCCGATACATTGTGGCACCAGCATCGGCTCTTTTACTTGGCCATCTGAGTGGGGACCCGACTACCACAACTCGATGTACATTGGCATAGCCTCACTCGTGTTCAGCTCCGTACTTTCACTCAGTACGTCCCATGCGTCTCTTCCCTTGATGATAATCGTGTCATTTGAGCTGATTGTTGGTGTGCAATCTTTGCAGTTGTGAGACAGATGCTGATTCGCGCCAACCACCGCCTCGCACAGTCCGAGCTGGAAGATCTCACTGGCGCGAAACGACAAAGAATTGAGGACGCGGCAAGGCTGGAGGGAATTTCCGTGGAAGAGGCGCTGGAGAGGAAGAGAGGGTTCCGGTACCTGTTTTGATTAGGAAGTAAAGGATCGGGGCGTAGGAAGGGAAGACATGAGCAACAGACGGAGGGCCACGATGGTGAGAGAGAACATCTTGTCGGGTGGGGGGAATGTACAACATGTACGAGCAATGTGTATTTTAGATATCATGAACCTAGGCACCACACTTAGGTCGAATCTCTGCAAGAGGTCAAATGAGGTCTTGTCTGCTGCAGTAAAAGCAGCAAAAAGACGGGGAGCACCTATAGTCTTACTTCCGATACGGGGAATCGAACCCCGAGCTGCCGCGTGAAAGGCGGCAATGTTAGCCGTTACACCATATCGGACATATCCATTGTCGAACGTGACACGACATGTTACGATTCTCTTCAAAGTTGGAGCACTTCTATGTATCCCCCAAGCTCATCCCCGCACTCCTCTTACACCATACTACAAGAACATGTACAGTGAAGATTAAGTCTACATCCTTGAGGGGCTGAATCTACTCGAGTCACGCTCATAATTTAGTCCTCCCAAATCATTTTCGGTCCATTGTAGTCTCTTAGACATGACATCACGTACATTAGTTATAGCGTGCCATCATTTCTGAACGTTAGACCATCATTTTCTGTCAAAAAATACAGGAGTTTCGCCGCATGCACGACCATGCAGCATTCGAAGGTGCTGCTACGAACTGATGGTCGCAGTAAGTTGCACTGCCTCGAAGGTTTGAAGACCAACAGTTGAATTGAAAATGACGAAGTGCAGAAACAGTACAGTATAACCATGAACAACGAGATTTGTCTCGCTAATGCACTAGCCCAGCCGGGGACTTAGCCCGTTCAGTGCTTGGCACAGTCGACGAGGAGTACATATACAGCATCGTACCAGATGAGCCAACCACGCCACTACTCCTCCCATTTCTTAAAGTCACCATTATGGAACTCGAGATGGAAAACGCCTCGCGGAACAAAGACGTCACCCTCATCGACTCCCAGACGAACCAAGCTCTTTACCGCATCACGAACTTCCAGAACTCTATGTTCCAAAGCCCCAAGGTCAACGTTATATCCAGGTTGAGTCGGGGGTCGAGAGAGGAGAGGCTGGCGAAACTCGAAAAGGGGTGGTTCAACGACCATATAACGATCAACGCAGGGGGGGCGAGGTTGAAGGCGAAGAAGTTCTTTGATGTTGCGGTGTTTGGAGGGTACGTCGTCGGCTCTTTAGTTGGATTGTCCGCAGACATCCAGTCATATATCATACTTACCTCTGCCACAGACACTATTCGTTCACCGGACCAGATGGGCGTACCCGTTACCGGTGGGAGCTCCAGAACCATGGCTTGAGGGTAATAATCCCAATCATTTGACCGCTTCATCGCACTTATGTTGACGAAGATTTCTTGGTTTCAGTTGACGACTGATGATCGAGTGCGTACCCTCGTAGCCCATTACAGAGAACGTCGGAGAGGTCTTTTGGGGATAGGAACGAAAGCCCCCGCACGGCTGGTCGTGATGCCTTCGAGTCTGGATATGGTGGATATGATAGTGATAACATTAGCATACGTCGAAAGGAGAAGGCAGGACAGAAATACCAGTACGGCTACTTCTGCTGCTGCTTGAGGGCATGCCGATGAGGGTGTTCTGAGATAACTGGACTTTCACGGACTTTGGACATTTATTACGATACCCTATATTCACACCCACCGGATTGTAATTGGAGGGCTTTTTTACCTGCCTGCCCTGTAAACCTTGGAGTTGAAAAGACCATGGTACTTATCGCTAGATCGGGACGTGTGGCCACGACAAAAACACAAAGAACTCCAGTAACATCAACCACGGACAATCCTGTCAAAAAGAGTTCCCGCGACATCCGTTATCCGGAACAAATGCTGAGGACCTCTAGGATAGAGTAGTAGGATGTGCTCGACCGGTCGTGTACGATGAATAGCGTGGAGGAAACTTGAACAAGACGCCGACTTCTCGCTTGGGGAAAAAACTCACCAATGTATGACGACCATCCCATCAGGACAAGAGCATGGTGTAGCTTCATCACACGGAGAACAATGCAGAGAGCGCAACGATCCAATATATTCCAACGCAAACGGGCATACATCAGCTACAGAACCTGAACATAGACGGTATGAGATGTAGGGAACCACCGACCCTTCCGCGGCCACGAAAGTCCCAGAAGAGGGAAAGACGACGCGAAAATTGGGTGCTGAGACGTTCCCAGATTTGCTCGGGGCATGGCATGACACTCGAACGGCCGCGTGTGTTGTAAAGGCAGCCATGAGCAACATTGGGGAAAAGTAAGCCATGTCGCCGCACGAAGAAGAAAAGCGGAGCGCGAGGTTCGCGAAGTTTTGTACCCAGCACGATCGTGGGAATTGATGCCTGCTTTAGGGTGAGTCGCGCGCGTCTTGTGCCGACTCCAGCGGTTTGCGGACATCGTCTTCAGCGACGACGATGCTAATGGCAATTATGGTAGGTGATATAGAGCCTAGTTTGAAGTTTTTCTCTCTTGGAAATAATCTGAGATTATCTGCTATTTGTCTGTCGGCTCAATCGATACCGCCCATCCGCCACATTTGGCTACCTCGCGAGCTTCCTATCTCTTGACCTTGTCGGCACATGGCTCTCTAGTTCTCGCCATCTGCACTTACCTCTATTCAACGAGGTCTTGGGATACCCAAGCTAGCTTTTCATACATAAACTTGCTCGCCTACCTCTCTTTCATAGGAGCTACTAAACGCATAAGCAATACCCTGCTCTGACGTGCCATGTCCGCCCCACACCCTACGTTCTACCTCTGCATCGATTGCGGCGGAACCAAGACTGCTGCCGCCCTCGCCAACCCCAGTGGGGAAATCGTCGCTCGAGCTCTAGGTGGACCGTCCAATTTCGCCTATGTTGGCCTCGACGCTTTTCTCATCGCCATCTCCACCGCCGTCAACACCGCACTCTCCCACGCCCTCCCCCATCTTTCAACTACAACGACGACGACCTCTTCTGCACCATCCGGAGGCCTGATAGGTGCGGGTACTTATACCATCGCCGCAGCATGGCTCGGCGTCTCAGGAGTCGACTCCCCCGCCAGTATCGCCCAACTCACGCCAGCCATCTCAAAGCTCCTGAACATCCCTGCCGGCCCTCGTCTCGCTATAACGAATGACGTTCAACTACTCGCGGCACCGCTAGCCACCCTTCCCGATGTCCATAGTGCCGTCGCAGTCATCGGCGGCACTGGCAGCATCATCGTCAGCTTTCGCGAATCCTCCAAGCTCACCGCCGTCGATCTGTCAGAGTCCCAGTCTGGTAGTGGAGAGCCCTTACAAGAAATAGCTCGCGTCGGAGGATGGGGTTGGATCCTCGGTGATGCAGGTGGAGGGTTCGACGTCGGACGTACCGCGATCCAATACCTCTTGAAAGAGCGAGACGAACAATCCGCCGGTCTACACCCCATCCCTTCCACCCCCGGACCTCTTCTCTCGAGCGTATTGCAGCGGTTCAAGATCAACGATCTGCTGGAGATATTGGGAGCGGTGCATGTTGCGGACCCCGTGTCTGTTGCGCCGGATGGCGGAGAGGCAGAGTACGATTATACGGCCTATCCGAGAGAGAAGAGGTTATCCGCCCTCTCGCCGCTTGTGTTCAAAGCGGCGTACGAGGACGGAGATCCGTTGGCGATGGAGATATTGAAGGATTGTGCGGGGAAGTTGGCCGCTCAGATCGACACGGTGTTGAGTCGTCCGGATGCTACTGAACCAGAGGTACGTTTTCTGCCTCCCACATCATCTCCCCGACCGCTGCTCTATTTCTCTGTTACTCGAAACTCATCATCTATCATATTTTTGATTGATTCAAACAGGCTCGTCGCGTGCCCGCGTCCACATCCGTCGTCAGTTTCGGAGGATCCTTGGTCTCGCTGGAGTCTTACCGCACACTAGTCCTCGACCAGCTGAAGGAAGTGGGCCACGTGTTCAGACACGTCGAGGTCGTCAACGATCCATCCTCTGCTGGTGTGAAAGGTCTCGTTGCGACATGGGAGAAAGCGTGAGGGGAAAAAGTCGGGTGTGCAATGTACTGTGCTTTATCTGTTGTAATCTTCATAGAGTACGTTATTGGGGGATTGATTGGGTACATGAAAGGAAAATGCTTGGGCTTCCTGATTTGGAAGCTGGTGAGGGCGTTTCAAGAGGGCTTGACTGATTCCGTCGGTCACGCGGATATTGAGCAGGGATGTCCTCTTGGAAGAAGGACAGTGTTATTGACCAAACGGTCACCAAGGTGAAATAACGGATTACAGACAAACAAGAAACAGAAAGTGAGCGGTGCTGCGATATATGGTCATGAGAGGGCACGGAATTATTTCAAGACGGAGCTTTCAAACACAGACCCGTAAACCAGAGAAAAGCCGGTAACATAAACGTAGAAGGAAAGCATGGAGGAGGAAAGATGTCCATAGGGCAACGAGCCTGAAAGATAGGAAAAGATGAACAAGACATCGAGTTTAATCCACATCCATTCTCCCCTCACCGCCCCGACCACCACGCCTTCCGCCGCCCCCTCGCCTGCCCCGACCACCGCGGCCACGACCCCGTATGGGCTGCTGAATGTACTCTTTCGGATCTGCGCCTGGTGGGGCGACAAGGACGTGTGCACGAGCACGAGCGTCTGCATCCGTTAAGATGTCGTCCGAACGCATTTTCCTGTACGTCCAATCAAAGGTCAGAAGACCGTTTATATAAGGAAGGAGAGTGAGAATGACTTACGATCCGCCAGAACTCTCGCCCTGCATCAACACATCAACATCCTCCAAGCCAACACCCAGCCTCCCGCTCAGACTCGCATTCACACCACCAACGACCTTCACCACCAACGTTCGACCGTCCGCGACCTGGCCATCAAAAGTCGTTACAGCCTCCTTTGCGTCCTTCTCGTTCTTGTACGTCAGTCGGACGGTGACCCCTCCTTGCGTGTTCCTGACGGCGGAGTTGGTGATCGCACCACAGCGCTTGAAGATAGCCTGGTGCAGCACGATGGAAGAGCCGCCACACAAATCAGAACAAGAAAACGGTCAACATCCCACATTCAAAGAATTATACAACCCAAGAAAATGACAACGTACCTCAACGTCAGCTGCAGACGTCCCCGCTACCAACCCAGAAACATCGACGACGTTCCCCCTGTTACTCGCTCCTTTGATCTGCAACGGTCCCCCCGCCGGCTTCGCCCCCGTAGCATCCCTGAGTGCCCTATCCGCTAATCCAAAATTCAACTTCGGCGGGCTCACAGTCGTCGGTTGACCAAGCCTAGCGACGAGCGACTTCGAATTGGTGTTGTTGTTGTTCTGGTTCGAGGATGTGCCGGGGTACAAGTCGTGCTGCCATGTCGAGTTGACGTCGCCTTTGGGTGGACGGTTCTGTTATGTTATGTTTATGGGTATCGACGAAGAGTCAGATATGAAGATAAAGTTGAGGGGGGACATTTTTTTTCTCATGTTAGGTATGATCCTGTTGCAGTGAGGTCGACTTTGGAGGTGAACGCACGTAGGGAACCGACGGGTTTCGTTTGACGCGAGAACGGACTGGGCCGCCGGAGGAAGAGGCTGGAGAGTCGAGGTTCATACGTTCGAGTAAAGAAGCCATATTTTGCGGTGTTATGGGGCAAGTCTGAGGGTCTGAGGAGAGGTAAAGGGAGAGAGTGAGGCTGCGGTGCTGATGGATGGTGGTGGTCTGTGCTTGACCTCGGGCGCGACGCGAAAGGAGTGTCGTCACGGTTCCCGCTTCCGTCACACAAAAAGCATCGAGTCACGGTGGCGGTGGCGCGAGTGGCTCACGATAATGTCGTCGAGGACAAAAAGTCATCGCAAGACAGGAGGTTTATAATTGTACAAAATTATAGTTCGGTGCATAAGCTAACAAGAAAGATGGTCGGATTGTCTTTGAATTAATACAAGTATCTAAACCCTCTCCTCCTCTCCACAACCTCCTCGACAGATATCCCCTCAAGCCTTGCAGCATCTTCGAGCTTCTCCCGGTTCTCCTCTTTGAGCATTTCCATGGACGAGCTTTCGAGTCGATTATTATCCTGAATTGTCATCTGTCTGACCGCTACAAACCAGACAACAGTATCAACACGATATCGAGATGGCCATGTGGAGAGGAAACAGCACGCACCGAGACATAAGAGACAACTCAAAACAATCGCGGAAATCCCGATGTACATCGAGTTATGATACTCGGGTCCCCACTTTATCGGCCATACGAAGGATCCTATCCTATCGCCACCAACACACACCACTCGAAATCAAAGAATTGCACGTTTCAGAGTGGACTGTCATCACTCACAGGGTACCGATATTACCAAACCCACTAACGGGACCGATGGCTGCTGCTCTCTTGGCGGGTGGTCTCGGCACTGCATTAGCCACCCAGACGAGCGATAGCGAGAGGCCTGGATAGACGTGAGCAGACTGCGTTATATCCCTTCTAAGATGATCTGAGACGAATGCTGACCAGCATATCCCGTGGCCAATAGAAACTGATATAGCGCTGATCAGTCTTCACAGAAATTTGGATCGCCACGACATCAAGCGGTCGTACCATAGCGACGTAACGCGCTCCTGTGACCATCGTTGACACTCCGATGATATATCCAATGATCATGCCAAACCAAGGGATCACGATATGGAAGTATCGTTCTCCTGTTTTGTCTATGATTGCGAAAAGTCAGTATTGGAAACATAGCATTAGTTAAGAAAACGTACCTGCGTGCCAGGAGTTGAGGAATGTGACAATGGTGCCCAGGATCCATGGTGGCCTACGCAGGGCCGTCTCGTCAACAAACAGCACCAAATGCCATAATTCGGACGCCGAGAAGCTCACGCGACCAGCAGCAGGCTGATGGTGGTATCGAACCCAAGTGTCGCCGTCAATCTGAGTCAACAAAGAAAAACACGGGAATACGCATGAGCTTCGAGCATACTCAGTTAAACAACGTAAGACCCGTACTGACGTTGGAAAGAAGTTGACGAAACTCGAGCCTAGTAGCTGAGAGCAAGTAGCAAGAGCCAATAACAAGACCTTTGGGTCCATAATCGCCTGAACGAACCCGTTCAATACCCTATCAATTGAGCGCCGTACCCACGATGTCAGTGACCACGATCCAGCTTGATTTTACGGGAAATCTCAAGACTTTCGACGTACGACTCTGTGGTGACATCGCGGTCGACTTCTCCTCCCGCATCCTCAGACATGCGCACCTGGGCCAGTCGACGTTCGGGTGCACTTAGCCATCTCGTATTATGAGGCTACAAGAGTGTGATGAGTTGATTTGGATGGTTTTCGGCAGCTGAAATCTAATTGGCGCACATAGTCGGGAAGGAGGTACCTGTGGGGTCAGGAATAAGCCGATAGCTGGACTGCAAACATATGTGACGAACTCGCATTGCAAGGAAGCCAATGGTTATCGTGATGGACCCCTGTGGAACAAGAACATGCGGGTGAGCAAAGGCATCAACCACATCGGTAACTGACAGACCTCGATGTAATACAACCTGTACAAGCTATAAGCATCCACTGCAGCGTATCGAAGAATAGAAGCACCTCACCATCTCCAACCCGCGATACCTCTTGCGCCATTCAGACCGGAGAGAATACCAGCAGCCATCAACTGTGAGACCATTGACTATCAGGATCAGGGGAGGCTCAAGAGCAAAAAATAGGCCCCTGCCCTTGCTCACCGAGCCGAAAGCATTAGAAAATAACAACCCTCCATAGAGCAGCGCCGATCGGAAAGCTAGCTCCTGCAGAAAATGCCAGACTGTCAACCGACAAATAACGTGTTGATGATGGTTGTTTCCCCACATACCTTGCGAGTGTACCATCTCGACAACATGTAGAATGCGCCGGGATAAAACACCGACTATGGCGGCACGAAAAGTTCAGGTATTGGAGTATTGGTTGAAGATGATGTAAACCAACCTCTGGGACGCCAAGAAACAGACGACATAGGAGGATACCGGCGAAGTTGTGCGTAACCTGATCGACATATGTAGATTTAGGCTCTGAGGAGGAGGAGAAGGACACTTACGCCAGTCAGAGTGCTTATCATGCCCCACACTATCACGGAGGTGCCAATATAAATAGAGGGCCTTGTGAATACACGCCGTCAACACGGAACGTTGAAGATATTATGGATATCTTACCGGCTGATACGATTGATGAACTGTGAATGGAACATCAAGTTTATGGGCGGAAAAGATGCACTTGAAAAAGACGAGGAACATACCATATTACTCGGTATCTGCATGGGGCAATAAAGCGCATATAAAATGGCCAGGACAATGTTATATTGTATGTCTATCGCAGGTATCATGCAAACCTCTCCTTTGAAAGTCTCTTGAAGCTTTACTCACCCGTCAAGTGGAGATCTTCTTGAAGGCCTTTTAGGCGAGCACTCGCTACATTTGTTCTCTAGCAGAGAGGGAAAAAGAATAATTCATCACGAGAGAGTTATCGACAGGAGTTGTACGTACATCGATATAGTTCATGATAAAGATGAGAATGATAGTCGGCAGAAGGCGCATGTCCATCTTTCGGACCAGAGACCTCTCTGCTGCGGGTCGTACGTCGGCTCTCAACAGGATCCCATCATCTTCGCTGTCGTCATTCGGCGACGCGGATGATCCTCGCTCTGAAGAATTCTTGATACCAACGGTGATACCGAGCTGTGACTTCTCTATTTCGGTGCCACCCATGGTTGCTCACCCGTGTTGCTATAGGCCGCCGGAGGAGAAAAGGAAGAGGAGCAGACTGCGACGAAGGTACTTAACGCTCAACTGTGACAGTGCAGAGTCTCATATATATAGCTGACCGAGCTACGTGGCTCTGAGACTGCATTCATGCCATCCTTCAGTTTGCCTTGACTCAAGGTGAACTGAGTCTGCGCAAAGCTATATGGAGAGACGCTACTTCCGTGCGGAAGAACATGGTGACTTGCTAGTCGCCCAAATGACGAACCCGTCCAGGCTCATCCATCCGACATGTTCTCATGTCGACGATAAGACCCCGTCAAACTGATGAATGAGCAAGTTCTTTCCCTTGCTAATCACCGTTCGCCTGCGACTTGAGAGGAAGAGGTCTATGAATTGGTGGGATATGTAGATGACTCGGGTGCGATAGTGTGTGGGCGTACCTTTCACGAGCTCGAGCAATAAGTTGAAGATATTCTCGTTATCAAAACCCAAGCACTTGCTTGCATATTGTTTGCAGAGCATGTTTCACGCTGTCACGAAGAGTGGAGTTCGAGGTGGCTTGTGCATGAAGGACACTGCTCGCCCTGGCGCCAAGTGGAATGGAAAATGCGTACGAACGCGCGATCACATGGAGTTTCACAAGCCAGGTAAGTGCAGTCTCAGTACTAGTTCTGCAGATGACAGGATATAAATAACAATAGAGTGCCAAGCCCTATATCGGGAAGAAATTTCTACTCATAACAAGATGTGGATTGAACGAATGTCAACGATCCAAGTCACGGTGCTGTCAGGAACAAGTCAGGAAGGAAGGAAGATTTGATACTCCGAAAAGGCGGAGTTTATATATCACCCCACCTATAAAGCGCGATGTGCAGCTCTGTGTCCCCCCACCACCACGCCATCACCCTCAACGCAATCTCAAGTTTGCTCAAGCTCCAACATCCAGCGCTGTCACAATGGCCCGAACAAACAGTCGCAACCGCGTACGAACCAGGAAATCCTCTCATCGTACTCACCAGTCCTCTAAACTCGCGTCTAGCAGTGTCTTACAGGCTCCATCACCGGCTCCAAGGACCAAGCCGTCACCCAATAGTGATTCTCTCCCTCAATCTTTGGCTTCCCGCATCGGGGCTATTGCTAGCAAGAAGCAACTCCAGCAACTGTACCGTCGGCGGCCTAAACAGTCTTATCAGCATGCTGCTGTCCGAGCGAAGAGGACCCAATGGGCCAACATCGCTCGTCAGACGGCGGCCATTGTCCTCGGTGATGGGAAGTACGTAGAGACGAGGCGTTGTCCCGTTCCTACTTTGAGCCTATCACCGAGTTCAAATGCTGACCTTGATATACCATCACAGTCTGAGACGACCTCGACCTGGCATCTTGTCCACGACATCTCCCGCGAGATCAGAGCATCTAGCCAGGGGACCCTCGTTTACCCAGTTGCTTCGCTTGATGATTGGGCTACATCACTCCCAGCTCGAGCTTCCACCGCCAGAGTAGAGTTCACCAAGCGATCGCCGCTCACCGTGGCCCGTCGTCGATACATTCATCGACCGACCGCCCCCGTCGGCGTCTTGTCCTCGACATCGCCCCGCCGTCCAGGCGGTTCTTACCTTAGTGGCGCCTCTGAACCTGACTCCATCATTTGTCGTTCCTCCTCCCTCATCGCAGCGCTCACCTCCGAGCCCGCCAAACCATTCTATGCCTCTTTCAAGCACCACATCAGGCAGCACCCTTCCGACTTCTTTTACCTCTCGACCCTCGCCTACACACCATCAGTCATTGGCTTCCGCCGTGATGACGAAGATCGTTTTATCTTCAATGATCCAGACTTCAGCCCCGAGATGGATGCCATTCCCGCCGACCCGACCACAAGGTCTCTCGAACTACCGCCCGCCGTCAACGGACAGAATCGCAAGGCTATGGGAGAGTACGTCGCCCCGTACCTCATGAATGTCGTCTCTGCCGTTCCCGTCAATGTCCATGCATGCCGTTCTGTCACTCGCTCCACCACTCAGTCCAATGCCACCCATACCTCTTCCGAGACATCGGATTTAGGACAGGACCTTCGAGTCAAGGTCCGTCAGATCATGAAGGATCGCATGGGGCGCATTCTTCGCCTGTTCGAGCTTCAAGGCAACCGCACCGTCGTCCTTGGTACCTTTGGTGTCAACGACGGCTTTGATGTCGAAGATTGTGCCCGTGCTTGGGCAGAACTTTTGGTCTGCCACGGAGAAGAAGAAGTTGGAAATGGAAGATTCAGAGACGTTTTTGAGGAAGTTGTCTTGACAGTCCCGGGGAGGCTATATGGGGCCTTCAAAAAGGCATGGGAGATGAGGGTGTTTGAGGATGATTTCGTCAGGGATTTGCCGCCGGATGCCGACGACGAAGACGACGCGGATATGGAGGAGGTTCTGATCTGATTTATTACTTATCATTCGTTGATTTTTGCTTTTGTTCCCTTTGTCCTCTTTGTTCTTCGTATCTCTCGGTCACTTTGCCTGTATACTCATTTGGATCCGGTTTCGTCTCGTCTTCAACACGATGGGCCCCATGCTACATATACCATTCCGCTTCTACGCCGTGTATAAGTAGTCGAGTGTTTGTATCGTTATCCTCTTTATCCGTACATTGTGTAAGCCTCCAATTGTCGAAATGCCTCGAATTACTCCGTCCCAATGGCTGAGCATCAACCTTGCGGTATATGCTTCAGATAGCTTCGGCCTATGATATTGTAGAAGTCCTCTTCATCCAGGAATTACTTGCAACTCAAGCACCAACGATGCTCGATCCTGTAAATCGAAGGTGAGCCTCAATACCACGATGAAACTCCTCAACGATGTCCTGCAAATCGCACAATGGAGTTCAGCCTGTGAGATTCTCTTTGAGTACGCCATAAAATCGTAAAACACAACACACCTTCGCCGGCTTAATATCATTGACGAGCCCCACCCCCGATCCCGCCCACACGATTGACGCATCCTTCTCTCCCCTCTTCTCTGCCTCCTGGAACTTCCGTCTCAGATGTTCGAACTTCTGTTCATCTTCAGACCCTGGCGCTAATACTCTCAAATCCTCCAAACTGCCTACGCCACCAAGCTCTTTCAACTCTCTGATCGCCGGGATAGTCAAAGCTCGACCGTCGATACCCTCGGGCCATGTTGTTCTCCCCTGCAGCCAATCGAAGTTGAAAGACCGTTCCGTCGCTGATCCAATTTGGTCTCCTCGTCCGGCTGCCAGTATAGCATCCTTATAAGCAGGAGGGTAGATCGATTCGGGCGTGGCCAGGAATCGTGTGCCTACGACTGCACCGGCGGCACCGAGTGTCAGACAGGCTGCGATTTGAGAAGACGTGGTTAAGCCGCCTGTGGCTAGGAGAGGGACGAGAATGAGCTGGTCGTGTGTGAGGGCCGATATGACAGAGACGAGGAGGGTAAGAAGGGGCGGGGCAGTGGAGAAACCGTGGCCACCTGCTTCGATGCCTATATAATCGTGATGAGCGACTCGTCTGCGAATTGTACTAGTGGTGGTGGCAACAACAAGGAAAGAGAGTACCTTGTACCGCTAAAACATCCACACGCCACTGCTCAACGGCCACACGCGCCTGCTCCACCGAGCCTACCTGCACGAATATCAAGGTCCTATTATTCTTTTCATCGTTGTTTCCTACCGCACGATCATGCTCTCGAACAACATCTATCCATCGTTTAAGGTCATTTCCAAAGGAAAACCAGATCGCACGGACGTGCGCGTCGAGTGCAGCTTGGAGGAACTCGTTCATGAGTTTATGTGGTGATGCAGGATCTGGAGCTGGAGACTGGGCGTCGAGGATCCAGCCTAGAAAGCCGGCGCCAATGGGGAGAAGCCCATCCATTTTTGAGAATGCGTTCTTTGCGATGGATAGTTGTTCTTTCCAGTGGGAGATATCCTGGCCAGGTACTACGTGGTGCACGGGCAAGTATCGTTAATAAACCGTACAGTCTCTCGGGAGTGAATGTGTACGTACCTGGCGCCATGAATCCGAATCCGCCGGCGAGGGAGACTTCACTGGCGAGAAGACCACCAGCCGCGAAGGCCATAGGGGCGGAGATTACGGGCGTTCGTATGCCTGTAAATCCAAGTGAGCAATCAATGATTGAGCAGCCTTATAGACGTACGTACGTACGTACCGAGAAGACGTGTCAAAGGGGTCGTCAAGCTCATGTTTGATTGGAGCGGCAGTCCTTGACCGGGCTTGAGAGTAGAGTGGGGCTTCAAGTAAACCGGGAGATGTACAATTCAGGAGTCGATATCCAGCTCGACCTGATTGTGGGGATGAGTTTATAGTCTACCAGGGCAGGGCGCCAACATACTACCTTGATGCAGTCTGCCAAGCACCGACGCAAATCGCACAGGGGCTACATCAGATATATAATCGATGGTGTAGTCCCTAAAGGCATAGTCACTGTGGATAAGTTTGGGAAATTGAAACTGTTTGGGCCAGCGAACGGGTCAGGGGATCGACATCTAGTAGACCGAGATTGGACATAGAGGATGTTCGGGTTTGACGCAGAGAAATAAGTATGGCCTCAGGGACAGTGTCCTCAGGGTTCTTACCGAAAGGAACTAAGGGTCAAGACGCCGTTGCAAGAGGAGGTTCACCGGCCAGGCGCTACTAAGCGGCATCTTGATTTGGCGACGGTGGAGGACGGTACTCTTGTGAATCTCGGGCTTCGTGTCCATCAGATCGAACTCGTATTCATAGGCACTGTGTTGTCTTTTGGAGAGTACATATAGTACAAAAACGTACAGGAAGATGGAAAGGTTTAAGAAGTGACTTGCCATGAGCGTCGAAGGGAGGTGGATGATGGACGATCTTCGACTAAGTAGTACTGAAAGCCGCTAGGAGTGCGCAGGAAAACAAGCGCAGATGGTACGTCGGTCTTCGCTTGGTGGATGTTTCGATCTCGACAAACGTTCTTCGTCGTCATCGACAGCGACCAGCGTAAACGCTCTATTAACCGCACCGAACATCAAAGTTACGGAGAAAGGAGGCGGAGATAAGCGGAAGCCTAATCGTTGAAGTAATCACAACGGGTTTACAACGGGCCGTCCACCTTCGTCCGCCAGCACGCAGACTGCACCATGAACAATCCAAACGTCGATGCCGTTCTTCATGATCACACTCGCTTCGTTGCCTTCATTCACAGTTATTCCGCATGTTCCACGCATGTCGGCCATTACGGCCGCTGATAACCTGAGAGTGGGTGACCTGTATGTGGAAGATTGGGTCACTAAGTAATGGACCTGCTGCTATTGGGACTATCCTCATGACCGCTTCGTCCCATCGGGTGACGAAATTATAACAGAATCGACCGTAATTGGCTGCCAGGTGGTCCGTGGTCACTGGTGACTCTAAATGTTCTCCCCGAGAACAAGCCCGAGCCCGACAAGGTCGTCTCACCTGGTTTCGTCCGGTACCCGGTTACTTCTACCCCGCACTTTAGACCTCCTTCGCCGTCATCTCCTATCTGGTCTCTAGCTTGAACTTTGGTCTCTTGTTCTGTACCACACCCTCTACGTCTATCTGTAACCGCAACCTCACAGGAGACCACCAATCCTATACTCACACTCGCAGGATCAGCTATTCTTTACGAGCACATTATTCAATATGACCATCTACACCTCACCGTATCCCCCCGTCCAAATCCCGTCCAAATCCATCTACTCTTACCTCCTCCCGAAGAATGAACCAAACTTCGAGCCCTCGCTCCCGGCTTTCATTGATGCTCCCACTGGACGCGTCGTGTCACGAGGAGAACTCAGAGAGACGACTCTTCAGATGGCATTTGGACTACGAGAGGTGCTCCCTGCTGGTAAGCAATGCGTCTCTGAACATGGCAACAGTGTGATGGATCGGCCGGCGTAGTTTGGCTGTCAAGTGGCGTTCTGCATATCAGGTACTAGCGTGGCGGGATTCCGAGTGATGGCAGGGCACACTAAGGCCTATCCTCACAGAGCTCCTCTTTTTCCTGAATGGCTCGGTATCATCCATTGCTGCCAACAGAAATATGCATGCAACAATTTAGTCCGTCTATGGGCCACACGCGTCCCATGCTACAACACCCTTTTTGGTCGCCATTCCTTTTTTATACCCTTCCCGGCCTAAATAACTAATGCCCCAATCTGAACAGACGTTCGCCTTCACCGCGGCCAAACGGCCCTCATCTTCACCCCAAACTCTCTAGCCTACCCATTAGCTCTCCTCTCCCTCATCGCCGCCGGAGGCCGGGCCACCCTCGCTAACAGCGCCTACACCGCACATGAGCTCCTCTTCCAATACAGAGACTCACATGCGCACCTTATCCTTGTCGCTCGGGATCTGGTACCGGTCGTATTAGAGATGTTCAAGTTAGCTGGGCTAGAAGCAGCGGAGGCGAAGAGGAGAATTATATTGTGCGAAGCGCCACCTGCTACGACCGCAACGTATTTAAATGCAAAAAAATGGGCAGCAGGTGTACAGAGCGTGGATGAGGTTGTTCCGGGGAAGGAGAATGGATGGGGCTGGACGTTGAGCGATCTCGTAGGCAAGGGTAAGTTGGAGGAAGAAGAGAAGTTTGACGGTGAAGACGCGCACGAGACTGCATTTTTGTGTTATTCATCTGGGACTACGGGAAAGCCGAAAGGTGTCGAGGTAGGGATTATTTCAATGACCTGATTAGTTATGCCGATGTTAACGCAATGCTGTCGGTTTATTCTGGTAGACAACACACAGAAACCTGAACGCCGTCATCTCAATGGTCGATGCTTCTTTCCCAGGCCTGCAGGCGAAGAAGGATGTCCTCTTGGCTGTATTGCCCTACTACCACATCTACGGTACGCCCTCCCTTCGCTTCCTAATTTTTCTATCGGATTCACACCGCTAACTCCCACATTCGCTCCCCGTCCCGCCTTGCATCCACAGGTGTCGTCAAACTCCTCCTCTACCCCCTCCACATCGGTGTCCCAGCCGTAATCATGGCCAAATTCGACCCAACACAGTACTGCGCCAACATCGAGCGCTACAAAGTCACCGCGAGCCTCATAGTACCCCCGATCCTCCTCGCTCTTGTCCACCATCCAGCGGTCGAGAAGTACAACATCTCGTCACTGAATTATCTCAGCTCTGGAGCTGCACCATTGGGCGGTGATCTCATGAAGGCCGCATTGGCGAAATTACGCAAGGTTGGGGCTAATGTCGATATCGCACAGGGTCAGTCTTCTTTGTTATTCCACTCGCACATCATTCACAACTGTGTGCTAAATACTGATTGATTTGTCCGCACAGGCTATGGTCTCACTGAGACCTCACCAGTAACACACTTGGTCCCTCGAACAGACACCATCCGAAAGATGGGCACCATCGGCCCCCTTCTGCCCAACCTCGAAGCGCGGATAGTGTCGGATTCTGATGCGAACAGCGGTGAAGGAATAGATGCGCCGAAGGGCGAGAGGGGAGAGCTATGGCTCAGAGGGCCGAATGTTATGAAAGTTCGTTTCTACTGTCCATGCTTTCTTACGCGGCGCCTTTGAACTGTTGTCTGATGGAGTGGCGTCTCATTCGAATATAGGGTTATCTCAACAACCCAGAAGCCACCGCCAATGCGATCACGAAGACGGGATGGTTCAAGACAGGTGACGTGGCTGTGGTTGACGAGGATGGGTACTACTCCATCGTAGACCGAATGAAGGAATTGATCAAGTACAAGGTGCTTATAGCCTATTTTACTCCTTTCTTTCTTGCTTCAACTGTTTTTCTGTTTGATTGACTTTTCTCGAACGCAGGGTTTCCAAGGTATGCGTATTTCTAGGACTTCGGTGACTAGATGGAACTAACTTGTATGGCGCCCGTGATCGTACACAGTACCACCTGCAGAACTCGAAAGCGTCCTTTTGCAACACCCCGACGTCGTCGACGCTGCTGTCATCGGCATAGAGGATAAGCAACAGGCCACTGAGTTGCCGCGGTACGCCTTTCTCTTTCTTATCCTTCTCGTAACTTGCTCATTCGCCTTCTCTCAACAGTGCCTACATCGTCCACAGATCCGGATCCTCGCTTTCCCCTGCCTCAAGAACAGAGTTTACTTCCTCACTCCAACGATGGATCGAAAGCCGAGTTGCGAGGCATAAATATCTGAGGGGCGGAGTGGTCGTCATTGATGCAGTGCCAAAGAGGTGCGTTTCAGACCTTCGTACTGTCCCTCATGCCATCGCCATTCAACGCTTCGTCGCCCCGTACTTGAGCTGACACTTGGTGATGTAGCGCGGCGGGTAAGATACTCAGAAGAGAACTTCGAGAACGGGCAAAGAAGGAGCTCGCGGAGGCTCCGGTCAGGGCGAAATTGTAGATATCACTCTCAAGTTTGCGGGTCTATCTGTAGATGAATGCCTTGGCGTGACGAGTCGAGTAGAAGAGATTTTTATGTGTGTCATTGCAACTTGTATGACTCGGATTCGTGGTCTGAGCACGAAGGAGATACTCACCACATTACAACATAATTTGCGGGATAAGATGCCTTTGGCCAGGCTGCTACTGCTTTTTATGCCGCTCGTTCTATTTAGGGTCCTCGGGAGTACACAGATAACACTTACCTCTTCCATCAACTTAACTGTTAGGCAGTTCCTGTCCGTAGCAAAGCATAGTAAAACACAGACGTCAATAGACAACAGCGAGCCGTCCATACCTCCGTACGCATACAGCGACATAGTCTGAGATAAACAAGACGTATCGAGAGTCAAATACTGCCTACATCAAAGCACCCACGTCAGAAAAGAGTGTTGCACATATACAAGTGGATGAAACATATCTCACTCCCTATAATACGATTCCAGTAGCCCTGTACCTGCACCCACCAAGGGTCATACCACTCCCTGACGGTGTCCTTCCCGGCATAAGTCACGTCTCCATCCCGTGCTCGACGAAATACATGAAATAAATCTTCCTCGGCATAGACCAGGGTGGCCAACGACGGAATGATACTGAACAGAAGCTTCGCATTCGCGAGACCGGCAGCCGAAAGATCGTCTATCTCGGACATTCTCACTATCTTGAACGGACAGGGGAAGGGAACCAAGCGCAGCTCCCAGGTCAGGATCTCCAACGACGGAGGAAGCGATGTATCTTTGAACATGTCGGGGTCCATGGTCTCTATAGGATCGTACTGGACTTGGGTGCGGATGGTGCCCGTACGCTGCACATGGGTGAGGTTCAGGTGGCGCAGAACGGGAGTGTGACGAAGGATCTTGTTCAGGATCCATGGCAGGGGGCTATCGTTGTTATTGAGAGATGGGCCATATAGTGAGAGGATGGTAAGGTTGGTGCCACAACGCAAAAACATGTCCTCGAACGAACGAAGTACGGCCGGGTTTTCCCTACTGAGAAAATCCCCTAGGCAGTTGTACCTGATAGAGAGACGTGTCAGGCTGGTCATGCATGATACCATCCTGATGTGTTCGAGAGGAGGATGAAGGGTGGCGGTCTCATATGTCCGAAGACGAGAAAGTGCGCCTACAGAGACATCAGGGATGTGCAGGTGCGGAAGAGTATCGACCATCACACCATATCGCCAGGTAGTGATTTCAGGGTGAGAGTCCAGGAAGCGAAAGAAAGAGGCACCAATCTCAACAGAACACGAGGTAAATTCGTTCAGGTGTGGGCTGATGGCAATGGAGCACTCTTCTATATCTTCGATTTCGCCGCAGTGAAGCGTTAGGCGCGAGAGGCGGGGCATGGCGAGGAGAAGCGTTTTAATATCGGCCACTGACATCGCTTGGTAGTCCTCGGTGATCTCAAGGGATCGCACGATGGAGCCGAGATGGGGTAAAGACATTATGGTTCTGTAGAAGGATTTGAAGGAGGTAGGTACATCGATTGGGACACTTGCGTCAAAGTTCGGCCCAAAGGTTCGATAACGATGGAACTCTTCGGCAGCAGCGTCATCGGAAACTCGGACATGACGATAAAGGAGTGGTTGCACGATATTTCGTAGAGAGGTTGAGGTGAGAGCCAGCGCAGCTAGGTCGGGCGCCGGAAGATTTTGGAAAATGCCAGTTAAGAGCTCGACGGGGATGTCCATAAAGAGTCCAAGTTCACACTACCCATAAAAGTTGAGAAAATAACAGTGTACTATGTGGCGCTTGAATGAGACGTACGAAGGGATTGCGCGCTATATCTGCACTAGAGATCGTTCGTGCGTTGAATCGTACTACGGCAATATTCCTACGAGTTCGGGAGCGTGAATGGCTTCCAAACGGCCTATAAACAAGATGTTGGTGATTTAGATATGCTTTCCACCTGAGACATGATGAGTTTGAATGCACGTCCTACCTTAGGGAAACGCGTCCGGTAGCATGCAGGTTGCATGCAGGAGCAGAGTTCGAAACAGACACCCCGGGCGCTGCCGAACTTACTTCCTTCCTTCATTTACGGGTGCGAAAAGGGTTGGCTGCCTATCGCATTTGTGATGCAGTTAGGGGTCGCAAGTATGGGGCGTCTTCAGTTCTGTAAACGAGCGCAAATAATTAATATAGACCTATTCTTCGACGGACTGACAACATTCCTTCGCAGTCCCTGTATTAACTACTGATGGCGACAGCGAGGAACGTGTAGCCTGCAAGCACTCTACCTTCCAATCATCCTGCGCTTCAAGTTTACTTGCTATAAGCCGTGGCCCGACTTATGACCCAACTTGCTTCAGTCCCTCTCATCTTTGTTTGATGGAATACAGAACGGGAAGTATGGAGCCCGAAAAAAAAGACAGTGATAATTATTCTATACTCTAATAATTTGACTTGATGACGCCCTATGCAATCCAACCAGTGGACCACAACGAACCAAAGAACGTAGACGGAAGCGAAACAGGAGAGCAGCGAGGCGAGGGCTCGTGTGTAAGTACAGGATGGGAGGGTGGGTGATACAACATAAGTATGAGGACTTGATCGATACGCCACTCATAAGTTAAGGCTACAACCAATACAGCAGGTTTTCGAGGAGGCGGGAACAATGAGGACGCGGAAATGAGGGGTCGCTTGGCGCGAAGCAAGACGAAAACAGCGTGGCAAACAGAAGGGAGGAGAGGAGGCCGTTTAGGTGTATTTCCATGTGACCTTGACGACACCGACGTCTTCGTTTGCGAATTTGTCGAAGAGGGAAGGGGACATGTCTACAGAGAGATCACAAGTCGACTATTAGCTCATGGTCATTATCAAACGACAAGTCGACGTACCGAGGTCACCGGAAGAGCACCCTGGGCATTCATCCTCAACAGTCGCGGTGGACGTCTTCCCGTTTGCGGTAATGCTGATTTTCTGAGACGACGATATCAGTATCAACGATTGACATTTGAGAACGAGACTGCTATATGCAGACACTAACCTTGCCGCAATGCGCCCCATTGTCATAATCCGCCGTTGCAAGTGCCACAATATGATCGGAATCAGAGTTGGTGTTGCCACACTGTTAGGAATCGTTAGCTCATAAGTTATTCGACAGAGGCAATGGATCTGAACGAACGGCGCCCAATCCTACGGCGAAGAAAGTACCGCGACCCGACTTGCTACGCGTCTCGAGGGGTGAAGCGGCGACCATCGAGCAAAGGGCAAGGACGAGGAGTGTGGCGGTGGAAGTAAAGCGAGCCATGGTTTCGATTTGAGTGAGTGTGGCTGGAGAATTGACAGTTGGTGTAATGGTGGTTATGAAGTAGTCACAGGGAAGGTCTAAAGGATCACAAGTGAACGTCTGTTTGTCAAGTGAAGGTTGATGGGCGAGCAAGCTCTAGTGCAGACTGAGGCAAGGCGGTAAAGCGTGAGGATCCGAAGAGATGAAGACAAGGGGACACGAGCGGCGAGCTTTATATACGCTAGGGCCTCGTGCATCAGTACATAATCGCTGCCCTCGAGCTGACAAGAATTTAAATGAAGCGCTTGACCTTGCGGACAAAAAATGAGCAACGTTGGAGCCGGGTGTGATGGGGGCCTTTTGTGGCGTAATAGAGAACAAATAAAAAGGGCACAAAAGCGCGGGGACCGACCACTGTCTTCGCCCAAGCATGCAAACGTTCTGGACCAAAAGACTGGATTTGGTTGACGGATGGATGGTAGGTGCCTCAACGGGATGTCCAATGCACAAAAAAGTTGAGGACAAGGACCCTCGAAAACTTGGACCGTCGGGACATAAGACGGCGGCACAAGCCGACGATGCACCGTGCCGACGCTGGTCCCGTTCGGCAGAGCGGAGGCGAGAGATGCTGAAAGACCGGAGATGCTTTGAGATGTTGAAAGGCCAGGAGCAGGAGGCGGACTGCCAGATCTGGAGATGGAAGCGAACAAGGACTCAATGGGGACGCAGCCACAGAGACACGACTCCATCGAGGGCCTCAAAGTGAAGAGAGCACGATCTGTGGACAGAAATAATTATGACGCCAGCTTGGCATCTAGAGCAGACCTTTTTTTGGGCGCCATCAACGGAGATAAAAGAAGGGCTTTAACCTCTAAAGTTTTATTCCTGTCACTGTAGTTTGGTGCCTGCATAGCTGGGGGTACGCTCGGGACTGTTTTTGTGTCTGAGCCAAGGAAAGACCTGGAAAGACTCGAGAGACACAGCTTGGAATATTCAGGTCAAAGCGTGCGGCGTCGTTTGATCAGGACATCGACGCACTGGCCCTGGTCGTCCATTGGCCATAGAAACATCGCTGCATTAGAGTAAGTACTAAATAGTCCTGAGAAAAGACCCAAGATGATTGTCCAGGCGTTGGAAAAAGGTACGGTTGAGGATGTACGAGGACAAGTAAGGAACCGGGGTAGGTCCGTCGAGGTCGAGAAAGAGTGTGGAGACGGAGGTAAATTATAGCAGAAATATGAAAAAAAAATACGCATTGGCCAGTCAGTGAGCATGTGGCGTCGTGGCTGCCTATACTTTGTGGCGACGTACGCCGAGACGGTCGAGCATCTTTTTCCGGTCCTCCTCCTCCCTCGTGAAACTGACAAGTGCACGGCGAACCGCTGGAAAGCATTCTGCAGCTGATTCTCTCATCATGCTGTTTGTCGGACCACGTCGGACGAATACAGCACTTCTGATTTGCAGTTCACTAAGCGTCCCGAGGCTCGACCAATTTGACTGGTCGATGTTCTTTGTTCCCAGCTCAACTTATCATAACTCGTGGATTTACTCGGACGGTATGCTATGACGCTATTCATCTGGATGTTCGTGTGCTGAGATGTATGTAGCGCCCGGCTCCATCGATTCGTATATCTGACCATGTATAAGCCCGTTTGAGTTTGCCTCGCTGGATATCCAATACTCTACAACTGAGCTCACTCTACGGCCCTCCTAAATCGAAGGTCTAAATATATATTTCAACGAACGACCAAATCCAACATGAGCTTGACCACATCTCTCACCCGTCTTCTGGGTACGTTCGACTGTGATCCTTGACTTAATCCTGTTCTGCCTCTCTTTCTGAAGCGGATGACTTCCTAGGCATCCGTACACCCATTGTTCTCGCTCCTATGGGAGGCGCAAGCGGTGGTCTTCTTGCGAGCCAAGTCTCGCTAGCCGGAGGCTTCGGTTTCATGGTCCCAGGTAAGTACTCACTCCCATCTACTTCAAGCTCCAACTCCTCCGATGGACGTCGTACTCGCGACTTACCTCTCTACACCTCACTTACGCAAACGATTCCAGTTCCAGGGCACAATATTGCACAATGGAAGGAACAACTCACCATCGCACGCAACGCCTTCTCCACCGCCAACGCCACCCACAAATCCATCTCCTCTCCCCAGATCCCACAAATCCTCCCCGTCGGCGCCGGATTCCTCGGCTGGTCAATGGACGCCCAATTAGCCTCCGCGTCCCAATCCCAACAGTCCCAAGGCACCAACCCATCCAACCCCTTCCTGCAAGCCGCTCTCGACTCGCGTGTTCGGGCCATCTGGCTCTCCTTTGGGAGCGACCTCAAGAAATGGATCGACGTCGTGAGGGCACACGACGAAGCCGCGGCTGAGAAACATGGTCAAGAGGGAAATCGGACGCTCATATTCGTGCAGGTGAATTCGGTGGAGGAGGCGGTCGTGGCGGTCAAAGAATGGGGTGTGGATGTCGTTTCTTTGCAAGGTGCGTAGCACTCCCCATCATGCTCGACGGCCTCAACTGTCCATACCCCTAACCGTAAATGTCATACGTACGTATACCCAGGTATCGAAGCAGGTGGCCATGGTTCCGCCACAGCCCCACCCCTTCAGTCCCTCCTAACCTCCACCCTCTCCGCCCTCTCTGCTCTCCCTTCTCCCTCCTCCAGCACACCCCTTCTCGCCGCAGGCGGCCTCACCCACGGTTCCCAAATCGCACCCCTCCTCACCCTCGGCGCATCCGGTGCAGTCCTCGGCACGCGTTTCCTCGCCTCTCCCGCGTCTTTGTATTCTCCGGCCAAGAAACGGGCTATCCTCGCCGCGAAGGGGACTGAGTCGGAGAGGTCGTTTGGGTTCGATTGGTTGCAGGGAAGGGTGGGGTGGCCGAAAGGAGTGGATGGGAGGGGGTTGAGGATCCCGGCGGTGGATGAGCTGAAGAAGTTTGAATCGAAAGGAGATGCATTGGCAGAAGGAGAGAAGGAGGAAATAAGGAAGAAGTTTCAAGAGGCTGAGAAGAGAGGGGATGAGGAGGGTCTGGTTGTTTGGGCGGGAACCGGAGTTGGGAAAGTCAACGAAGTGGTGGACGCGAAGGTGAGTGAATCCCGTTCGGATCTTATTGAATTTTAGTGCTGACGAGGATGTATGGCTGACGCTCTCAGGATATCGTGGAGGAGCTGCACAGAGACATCGTGGCGAGCCTTCGGGCAAGCGGGTCAGCTATTGTATCTGATGTGTGAGCTCGTACTTGTGTACTGTCCGTATGGTGTACATCTATCATCTCTAATCCTCTGAATGTCGATGAACTGGTTATTGTGAGTGACCTGCTGTACTAGTACGCCACAACTTCAACTTCGATGCTGTCTATCACCGTGTCCTCCAGATTTATGGTGAGTTGATCGATTCCTCGATGATAGTGCCAAGATGAAACCTATCTCTACTTTGTCCCTATCTTCAATACTTTCGCCAGGCAACCTTTTCTTTCAAACATTGCGCGTCCAGATAATCCAGCGGCCTGAGTATTAATCACTAAGTAATTCCCAACAGTATCCAATATCCTCTAAATGCTACAAAAGCACAACAAAAGCTATCGGATATGGTGTAACGGCTAACATTGCCGCCTCTCACGCGGCAGCTCGGGGTTCGATTCCCCGTATCCGAATTGTAGTCTGTGAATATCCTTTTTATGCGAACTGTTACCTACGTCTCGCCACGGCCAATCTTAGCATTCATCTATGCAGAGTTTATTTGGATGACCGTCTAACCAGAGTCTGCGTTCTGACTCGATCTGTCACCGTTCCTCAAATATCACAAAACTCTGACCAACCATTCAACTGCCGCGACTTTGATCATGTCCGCCTACGGTACCATCACCCTTCCCTCCCGTCCCAATACCCTCCTCCCCACCACATCCTGGCCCTGTAAATCCACCTCCCCCTTCAAACACCTCACAGTCCACCACCTCACCCTCTCCGCTGCCACTACTCTCTCCTCCCCATCGGCGACAGATTCAAACAGCGACACCCTTCTATCCTACACCCATCGCATCTTCGCACAAGTCCTCGAAGATGGACGAACATATCCTCAAGAACTGGCAGAGGGGCAGACTTGGGAGAGTTATACCCGCGAAGCATTCGAGGCATATTTTTGGGCTGCGGATGTGTTTGTTGCGATCGGGAGTGAGGGTGACGAGGGTGCCGGTGAGGGCGGGGAAGGAGTGGAGGTCGAGTTGGATGTTGAGAAGTTGAGGAAGGGACGGACATGGCAGGAATGCGTTGCTGGATGGTACTACGTCAAGCCGAATTATCCTGGGCGGGCTTCGCATGTACGTCCTTTGTATCTCTCGTCTGCATGTTTACATATCTTTATGGAGGTGCATCTTGGGCGTGAAGTTCTGACGTGGGATATCGTGGTTCCAGAATTGCAACGGTGGCTTCATCGTTCCACCTGTTCAACGGCAGAAAGGCTACGCCAAAATTCTCGCGAAATCGTACCTGCACTACGCTCCTAAACTAGGTTATCGGGCGAGCGTGTTCAACCTCGTATACGTGAACAACATGGGCAGCGTCAGGTGAGTCTCACCTCCCCCGCATACCATCTCCCTTACTCTTCGGTCGTCCACAGTTCATCCATGCATAATGCTGACATTTATCATACTACAGAACCTGGGATGCCCTAGGATTCACTCGTGCAGGCCTCATCCCCCGCGCAGGAAGACTACGTCGCGCGGACGGAAACGGCGAAGAATGGGTCGACGCGATCGTTTTCTACAAGAGCTTCGTAGCGGATGAGGAATGGGGCGCCGTCAACCGCGTTACTGCACCACAGTAAACCTCTAGGTGGAATGTTTGATCTGGACGGTGATAGTATCGGGCTCTGTAGAAGTAGGCGAGGATATAGGTGTGTCTAAGGCGAGATGGTCAGGAGTAAAAACTGTATCGTTTCGTGGTGAGTGCTCCTTGATATACGGTCCATGAGCCGTAGCGTTGACGGATGTTGATCTCCATTCTCAGTTGCAATATTATATCAGAGTCACTAGATTCTTACCACTCAACAAACATGGAACAAACTGTGTATCCAACATATCCACACAATTCAGGGAACTTGCAAAGTTAATCTGAGTCTCGTTTGAGTCTCGTTGCCGAGCGGAGATGTCGCCCTCGAAGCCCCTGTGGCACCGTCGCCACACTCGAGTGCTGCTCATCCGACGCTGTCGCTTCTTGAACTCTGAAGGGCCGATCTTTCACATTGTTTTACAGCAAGACCTTGCCCAAAATGTTTAGAATCCCGCTTCACCTATATAACAAGTAATGAATCCCTGGATATCCTGGATAGAGTGGCCCTATACGTGACTCGTATGATCATCTCCCTGAATCTCAGCTCAAATGATAATAATCACCTATCCGAGCTATCATCTAGACCTTTCCTACAGCCAGTTTTTTCTTCACACCCATTGACTCTATGGTACAGCCTTACTCGTCCTCCAGATGTGACTGATTACGGACCGCTACAGAACCACTACGCTATAAATAGTTTCTAAGTTCTGACTCGATATCTTACTGCTCACACAAGTTATATATATAGATCCAGTCACCGCGACCCAAATACGTCCTAACAGCCCTCTTCATCATGTCCTCTCGTTCTTCTCCCCTCCTCCCCACCACAATCTGGCCCTGTAAACCCGCCTCCTCCTTCAAACGTCTCACGGTGCACCACCTCACCCTCTCCACCGCCACCGCACTCTTGTCCTCCCCATCTTCCACAGACTCGAAAGGCGACACTCTCTTCTCATATACTCACCGTGTCTTCGCACATATCCTCGAAGACGGACGGACGCATTCTCAGGAACTCGCGCCGGGGGAGACTTGGGAAAATTATACACGTGAGACGTTCGAGGCGTATCTCTGGGCTGCGGATGTGTTTATTGCGATCGGGAGCGATGGAGGTGATGAAGAAATGAATGAGGGAGGGAAGGAAGAAGGAATTGAGATTGGATTGGATGTCGAGGAGGCGAGGAAAGGAAGGACGTGGGAGGACTGTCTTGCGGGATGGTATAATGTCAAGCCATATCATATTGGGCGAGCTTCGCATGTTGGTCCCACATCTCACTTTCACCCAACCCACCTGCATTATATATTCCTCGCTGCGGTGATCGGGCGAATGAGTTGATGGTTCATTTATACGTGAAAACCAGAATTGCAACGGCGGCTTTGTCGTCCCTCCAACCAAACGACAACAAGGCTACGCCAAAGTCCTCGGGAAATCGTACCTGCATTACGCTCCGAGACTGGGCTTCCGAGCGAGCGTGTTTAGCCACGTATACGCCAATAATCTAGGTAGCATTAGGTGCGTGTCATTCCACCCTCCGTCCGCACTCCCATGCCCTCACCCTGAATCGACGCACCACCTTGGTGTTTCTTGATCTCTCATCGTCTATTTATCAACCATGTGTGTTATACTTCTTGCGCTTCCAACAGGACCTGGGACTCCCTAGGCTTCACCCGTGTGGGCCGTGTCCCCCGCGCAGGTAGGCTCCGTCGTGCAGATGGAAAGGGCGAAGAATGGGTCGATGCTATTGTGTTTTACAAGAGCCTCGTGGCGGAGGAGGAATGGGATACTGTTGCTCCCGTTATTGTGTCGCAGTAGACGTTGACTTGGGATAGAATAAATGTGAGGGAACAAATGGAAGAATGTGCTTGTCTGTGTTGAGTTCCTTCCTACCATCTCATTATCCATGATATCGATGTGAGCCGTAAATTGACGGTTGACGTTCGCCCTGGGATGCTCTACACCCATTTCAACTTTGGCTTTCTCGACTCAATAGCCGAATATATAACCCATCCAATAGATTCCCTTCGGATTTGCGCATCCCAAACAACTCGTACGAGTTTGTCCGCCTATCACGACCCCGAACAAAGGGGGCTCTAAGCCCCTGTGGCACTGTCGCCACACTCAGCGGTTGCTCTCCCGGTCTAACGTCGCATCGACCCATCACTCCGATCTAACGCGCACTCGTGCTCAGCATATCTCAATTCCCATCAGACAGAAAATGCTTCGCTATCCTGGAGAAGATGGCCTATATTGGGTGACTTCCCGTAGGATAACAAAATGTCTATTCAACCTAAAATGGACTTGGAACGTCTTCCGTGATGAAAGATCGAGGCGGCCCATTGACCAGTGGGCAACATCGGGCTGAACTCTGGGCGAATAGATGATTAGATTATCCTACGGCAAGTCACCCGTTGGCTTCCTGTGTTTATTTCTCTCTTCGTCCCGGGAGGGATCAGAGGATATGAACACAAAACCCGCCATCAAAACATTATACCCGATTCCCAGACGTGCTACCACCCTTATCCACCGTCATCATGATCTTGTCCCCAGGTCCCAAATCCTTGAACTACACCCAACAACAAAACGCAAGGATATCTGTGAGTAACCTGCATCCACGCGCCAAGCAGAGAAAGAAGAAAAGAGCAAGACGAGAAGGTTTGACAAAACGCACCGTCAACTCCCTCGTCCGATGCAAACTCTCGATCTCGTCTACCCGGTCCCGGACGCCGTCGAGTAGATCGTCGAACCCTTCTTCCTCGACGACTTCGCGGGCAGCTTGCAGCACGAGCATGCTGTCCGGTCGGACATCGTGATTGACCTGTGAGTGAAGATTGGGGTCGAGTGGATGAATGGTGAGCGGCGGATGAGGGGAAGGTGCTGCAGGGCCAGAATGAGCTACGCACGTCTATAGAGATGATGTTGGCTCTGTCGAGCTCTGTGCAATGGCGTAAGGTCGTCAGAAGTCGGACCTGAGGCAGGGGATGACGAAGAAGGTATACCTTCCAGGAAGTCCGGCCTCGTCATTATCTGTCGGCATTGATACTGCAGACAACCACCATGACGTATGATGAGTTCGTTGGGCATTAGTTGTCAAGAGACTGAGTAGAGCAGACGCACATAAGGTATTGTAGGAAGCTGCAGCTCAGGGACATGCTTCTCCCCGTTCGCGATCTTCTCTTCTCGCTCCTTCTCCATCGCTTGTCTCCGCTTCACAAACTCACGCATGAGCAACCATGAACACGAACTCCATTTTTGCTTCCCACGGAACACATCAGCATCGCCGTTCATTCACATCCGCTCATGAAAAGAAAAGCCCACCTCATCCATAACATCGTCATCACAATCCGGAATCAATCCAATCTGCGAAAGTAACCACCCTTTCTCCACACGCAACATATGTTCCGCCATCTCCTCCATGTCCTTCGCCCTGCTCACTCGGTTTAGGTACGACAATCTTCCGCCGACGAGGGATATGACGTTGTCGAGGGTTTTCGCTGTGGTTTTCGGGAGGTTCGTGTTGACACGCATGCGTGCGCAGGCCGCGCGAGCTTCATTGTTGGAGAGGTCGTAGATGGTGAGGACGTGCATTCGGGAGGCATTCTTACCTGTTGGCGGGTTTGTTGTTGAGGTTCGGATGCAAGCGCATAAACAGGGAGGACGTACGAAGGGCGAGGAAAGGCCAGAAGGAGTCGCTGCGAGTATTGCATCAGTCTTCTGAGATAGGTACAGACATCATCTTGCTTGCTTACGAGCTGAACACCATGGTCAAAATACCTGCGAACATGTGGATCTATCTTCAATAACTTATGATATCAGACGTTCAGAGTAAGAATTACCACTAGCAGCCCAAGCCTCCGCCCTTTGTTGGAGTTGCCAAAGCATATTCTTCCCACCTTCATCATTGTTGAAATAGTGAACATTGTTAATGACCAGTACGAGTGGTCTACCAGTCCGCGTGGCGGAACGAAGTGCAACCTTCTCAAGTTTGTTCATTACTACCCAGCATGAATCCGTTAGTCGGCCACAGAGAGGAGCAGCGCACAAATGTAATGATCATACCGCGCTCGACGTCCAAACCAGCTCCGCCTATGGAAAAGAATGGTCATGTCCGGGATCCCTCGCAGTATCTTTCAGAAGCGAGGAAACATACCTTCCCGAGGATCTCTTCGAGAGAAGAGGCCAGTCTGTGAATCTTCATTGAACTCGTAGTTCAAAGCTTTCCCCAGTCTCAGCCTGAACACCTCCAAGTCAGGATGTGCATCACAGAACGCGACTCCTTCAGCCTTATTAGCCTGCATGGCATCGAGTATCATACTGCCTTTCCCTGCACCCTTTAGCTCTCGTTAGTATCTTACTCAGGTCATCGCGGCTTCAAGAACAGATATACATGCCTTAGGACCGAGAAGCATGAAATAATGCCCTGTCTCATATCCCCATATGATTCTTTCGATGATAGACTGTTCTTTGCGCCGGAGATGCTCGGTCCATGGTATGTCACCGAGTTCGAGCTCGTCTATTGCTATAGATGTGCTCTCTTCATCGGATTTGGGGCGGTTAGCGTGTGTGGCGAGTTCGAGAGCTGGATCATAGCCGGGCGCAAACGCTTGCTCTATCTAAAGGAGTTTGAACGGTGATCGGCTTCAATGTTTTGTGAGAGAAAAGCAGCCACGTTCGTAGCGCACCTTGTCGAGAACATTCTTCTTGTACCAGGCATAGTATGCGATACCACCAACAAAAGCTGTTACGTGGTGATGTCCGACGCCGGTCATAGCAAAGACATTGACAGAAAGAGTGAGCGAAAAGACAAGAATCAGTCATCGTTCCACGCTTGCCAATTTGAAGTAGTCATTCTTTCTTTCGGAGACTGGATAAACATACCTAGGCCTAACCCGAACGCAGCTGTAAGAGCAGCATCCATCATCGACGAATTCCCTCCACCTGATCCCCGAGCACCAACCTTCTCAAGTAATTGAGCTACACGCGCCTCGAGTTCTTCTTCCGTCGAAACCAGCTTCGCGCGAGCCTCATCCAGTGGTTTCTTCCCTCCAGGTTGAGGTTCCTCCTGAGCCCTCAGCGTGCTATGCGTGAATTGACGTGTTCCGAGACTCGGAACGCCACGATATCTGTGCACATTATTCCTGCAGAATTTTGTGCCCGTTTTCGAGATGAGAGTCGACGGTCGTATGAAAGCTTTCATGGGAAAACCAGAACCAACAGAGATTGTGACCGGGTTTCATTATGAACGGAGGCGAAAGCGGATATCAGTGCGCAGGCCCTTGAATGCACTGCCAAGACTCAGAGTCAGGGCTGTACGCGATCACCTGACGTCACTTGAAGAAGGTTCAATGGTGCCACCAAGATTGTGGCCCATATTTCTCGCCAACAGAAACCGCCCTTGGATATTCAATTGTCTGAGAAGTACATGAAGACGCCCAGCAGCTGTAGGTAACGTTACGGTTGCAAAGAAAGAGAAGAACCTTGCTGCATACAAGCTCACCCAACGAGCCCCCCCAACACGTGGTTAGTATCCAGTCGTTCGAACAGTCCATTCGCAGCATACATACCACAGACATCTACACGGGTCCCGAGCCAGTCCTTTTCCCTACGGGGAATACCATAACATAGCAGAACTTTCCATCAGAGATCCCTTTCTATAGCCAGCGAGCTGTGGGCGTTAAATGCAGCTATGTGTTTCAGAGCTAGAACGGATATACTCACACGAGTATGTACGGCCCTACCATCATCAATGTTGGGAAGCCGTCTCTGAGTGAGGAACAGCAGAAAAGGTATCAAAGTTTGCCGAGGAATGGAAGGGTAGGCCCTAATACAGCGGTGTAGCCGAGCCTTTGTGACTGCTATGAGGGAGCACTTAGTCCATCCTTTCCTTTTCAGGCTGGTCGTTTCTGCAACGCCAAAAATGGTCAGCGTTGTGCTGGCATCGCGAATGGAGAAGGCTCGATCCGATTTTACTTACTTGCGATCTAGAGAAAGGCATTTGAATTCTTTAGAACAGCGTTGGCACCGAGTAGGACAACGTTGCTGACGATGATAGGCTGATGGTGTAGACCACGACAGACTCCGATCCGTATATCCTCGATGGCCATGGCCAATCGTTGAATGTTGCCCTATATCAGGCGACGATGTCAAACAATCAAAGTCCGCACTTGTAGTAGTGAACATGCATATCTACCTCCGCTGAAGTACCGAACAGTTCGCATCTGATCCGACCTGTCAAGATCGACAGTTACTGGAACTCTCGTGCAAACATGCGTTATAGACGGCCAAATTTCGTGGCTTGACGCTTGTATGGGACCAAGTGCTAGTGCTTTCGAGAATATGGCAGAGCATTATTTGTACAGCGGGTATTGACGGGAGATAGTGTCATTCAAGTATTCTACACAAAGCCGAATCCTCTTTCAGCAAGGGGAAAACAACAGTCACAAGTCATGGGCACACACAATATTGATATCGCAGGTACTGAACTTACCGCTAGTTGTCGAATAATTGACCATGTCCTATTGAACGACAGATAAGGCACTGTTAGCAGAATCGCACCGTCATCGCAAAGATATCCCGGCGGCGATGAGTACTAGCACCCTTGACGTCGTCATTTTAGGACTCACATGTATCTAACACCAAGGGCAAGGCACTCCTTCAGGCTCAATCTGAAAACTTTCCAGTTTTGTCGCATACCTCGCGGCGAGTGTCGGACTTCTTGGGCAAAAAGCTGCTGTACACCATGACCGCATCGAGCGTAATTTGAGCGCCACGGACTAAACCCCGAGCATGAACTACCCAAATCTGGAAGAATTCCGGATGTACGGGGTGCCACCATCAGAGGAATTGATTTAGAAGAGGGAATCAGGGCATCATCAGGGGATCAGAGATGCGTGGTTGGCGGGGTGACGATTCTACATTCTCGCGCCACAACTTGGAAGCGTCAGGTGGCCCCGGATGAAAGTTCAGGAAAGAAAACAGACCTCGGCCGGGAATAGGAGAGTGAGACAAGGAGAGACTGCAATGAGAGACGTCGGATCATCGTGGTACGCTGGTATATAGCTCAATGCATATGTGGGCTCACCAGCAGACCACATAAGTGTGGGTGAAGCCAATGATCACGGTGGAATGATAGAGAATAGATGAGCGCTTCTAGGTAGTCGGACCGACATGAGCGTGCTGCACAGATATGCTGGACGGTAGCTCACAAGTCGGAGGAATAGCATTGCGATCTAAAATTCTAGCGTTAGCGGGCAAGAAGGTTGAACTCGATCGAGACGCCTTGCCTAGATACATGATAGGAACGCGTTTCGACGACAATTCGGGCTTGAGCGTCTGAGGAGCATGGATGAAGACTGGCGTTATTGGAGGCGTAGCAGTGTTTGAACGCCTGATGCATCAAAGGTGAGAATAGACGCACTACATACTGATAGACGCCACCCCGCAAAATCGGGGCGTGCTGGATTGTGCGGATCGGGGAAGCCCCCAAATGGGCGAGTTCAAAGCGCAAGGCACTCCGGGCCACCTTGAGCCACCGAGAGTCAAACCCGCCCACCGTGATCGACGCATCGATCACAGTACTGCCAAAGACACAATCCTAACAGGCATCAAGTCACAAGTGATACCTTCGTCTGATATCCGCGTTCCCAGGCGGAGCATGCTACCGGGTCAGCCCTCGCACAGATTACACCTCATAGAGTCAAGATCGCGAGAGCGATAGATGGCGGATCCGAGACACAGATGGTAAAGCGAGGATTCGGATGTCCTTGTGTTCCTTGTGCCCGGTGCCACTCGACACGATGATGACGAGTGATAGCAGTTACTTACACCTGAAGACCTGAGGCTCGGAAGTCGAGAAGTCAGGTCCTGAGTACGCCACTCGTGAGCGCATTCAGCCCCACTTCGGGCCCCTGGGACACCCAAAGAAAGGCAGATACGTCTCAGACAGACACATAGAGAATCTTCGGTTAAAACCCCGCAGATTCTTACGAGAGAAAAGGACAAAGCAAGAACCAATGAGCCAAGGGCCATTTAAGCGGCTTGTTGTTGCCGCCATATCACGCGTCGAAGCGTAGGGTGACGGAAAGGGACAGTTATAATCTGAGAAGCCAAAAAGAGAATCGCTGGAAGATGTGCGGTGACGGCTTGTGTCTTGCCAACCTCCATGCGAAGAAGTAGGAAGGCTTGCGGAAGTGACGGACCCTGGAGCTGCGCGGAAGCATATGTATCGTGGATGGAGCTGGATGGAGGACAAAGCCATTTCCGGATTGTGATGGAGGCAATTACTCGAGCCTGAGCCTGAGGGCATTGCGCTGTGCGGACCGTCAAATCAAAGCACAAATATGTCGCAAGCACAAGGCTTTCAAGAACATTCCGTTGGTCGCTCACGTACGACAGATAACCGGACGTACCGACCGCTACCAAATCACCGACGCCTGTTGACGAGAGGAGAAGTCAGATGAGTCGTGACACAACGACGAGCGCGGAAAGTCGAACGACTTTGTCTTCGCGAGCCTTGACATGGGTACAACAAGAGCTATCCATCCCCAAACAATGCGGCAGATAGCAAAACAAGAAGGAAGAAGGGAACATGGGAAGCTCGTGGCTCGTAGGCCCGAATGCCGTAGGTATCCGGGTATTGCGACTTTAGGGAATAACACGGAAGGAGACGGAATTACTCTAGCCTCGTTTTTCCAGAAAGCTCGAGAAAAATGGTTTGCTGAGTTGATGCTGAGCGTTACCTAAAGTTGATGAAATCTTCGGGGACACGCAAGTTATCAGCCATACTGTAACATACGAAGAAGGTAAACAGGAAGCACGAAATCTTTGCTCCCGCTACCGCTATACGCCCAAACTTCGAGCGACGCTCCATCAATCGGACCGAGCATGGATTGTAGGTGGAAAGACGCTTTACATGGCGATCTTTGCAGAGGGAATGCGGCTACAAACGGGCGTAGTCAAATTTCAGGCGCTCGATATCGAGTATCAAAGCGTCAGGCACCGAGCCTCTGTAGGCGCACTCGGACACGGAAGCATTAGATGGTGGGTGGTGCAGAGCGTTAAAAATATAAGTGAAACATACTCTGTAGCCAAAAGTAGCTGGTTATGGTCAGATATGGGGGCTCCATGACTCGGGACCACCTGTACACTTATATGGGACAGGCCTCGACTGTCTGATAAAGGTGAGAAAGAAAAACAAACTGGGCAGGTTTTCGTGTGAGTTCTTGATGTGAGCTTGTAGTCATGCAGGCGCGTCATGAGCTGCTTTCGGCCAAAAACATACTGTTGGGTGTGTTCTTCGTGAGCGATCCGAATGATCCAGGTAGTATTGAGCAGACTACAGATGTCGATATGGATATGAAGTGGCTCGGGGTTCCTTACGGTAGTAGCGTACGATGAGCAGTGACAAGGGAGGATACTGATGGTGGAGTTGATAGAAATTAGGAGCAAAGGCTTCGTCCACGTCGAATTGAAGTGCCTACTACAGTGCTTGGTAAGTGCCTTGTGGAGTGGTGGAGTAGCTTGAGGTCCGAGGTACATATGTTGTGGGTCCATGTATAATCGTCGACCGAACCTGTCATCGTTAAGCCCGTGCAGATCCGATTGGAGGTGTGATACTCCATATACCTTTCGGATGAAGAAAAAACAAACATAGCCTGAAGCTCCGCCGCAGGGAGGCTGGGAGTAGGTTAGAGTAAGTGCCACAGCCACGCCAAGACCGAGGAGAAGATATGGGGCCATCGGGTGGCATGGAGAAAAAAAAGTAAGATAGAAGAAAGGCTCCCTCCAGCCGAACAACTATATGCGAACGAGCAGTGAGTGCGAATTGTAAACACCGTACGGGAAAAGTTCGCACACCATAGAGTCAAAGTGGCTGATGGGAAAGTAGAAGGTCTCGCCAGCAGGAAAATCGCCTTTCGGAGATCGCGTCGAAAGCGAATCAGACGTATAATATCGCATGGAAGTTCTGGTGTCTCATCGAGAAACATGTCGTGATCCCAAATACGTCTATGGGGAAATCGGGAATAATGTGGATGGATATCAATGAATGATGAGATCGCACGGTCAGAGGGCTTCCTCGCGTCCGAGCATGCAAGTCCAACAAACTTCCTAGAACCAAAACACCCTCGCATAAATCAGTCGAACAAAGAAGAAGGCGCACACGGGTCACACCTTGAGACCTTAGTACTATAGAAGGTTTAGATATGTATGCCCCGCGATGGAGGGCCACGGAGCGCTGAGTAGGTCATAAGGATCAAGGATACGCGGGGTTGAGACACGATGTGGCATCTTTGCTCTGTGAGTATCAAACACAGCCCTTCGGACTTATATTCTATTGCGACACACGCCGAAGATGATGAGACGAGTACGATATACTAGGATCGCACGCATCGAGGATGGATGGACATACCCGCGTAGCATTCCCATGTAACGCAACTCCATATTCATCTCCGTATACGGGCGCATAAAAATCAATGATGCCTGACCATACAACACCGCAAGAATAGACTGCAAGGACATGCGTAGCTTGAGGCAGTTCGCGGATCCTAGCACGAACGTCCCAGCCGAAGCACAAATCATCAAAGAAAAAATCAACCAAAATCATGACTCAGACGGGTTGCACACGCACCGTTGACGTTCAAGGGGTGTGCAAACCCGCAAAGATAAACCTCCGAGTACATAGGCATGCGTAGCAGCAAGCGGTACACAGGAACTCGCCGGTGATCCACGCACAGCGAAAACGACTTCGGATATTTTCCCTCAGGACCCATTCGCGTTGGCGAGGAAAGCTGTACAGGAGTGGTGTGTGGCGTGATGTGGCGCGCGGCGTCATGTTCGCGTGTGGCGCAAATTCGACAGGCTCCGATCCGAAGTCACCGAACTTTTTTTGACTTGGAACGGAGCATCAAGCACCTCCCCCACGACCTTATGGATCAGGATGCAGGCTTGCATCACTAAGCAACGTCATAGTCGGTTGCATGTATGGAAAGCATAGGAACTGAGCAAACAAACTCACCGAACAGTGACGAAGCTTGGAGAACGGGGTCTGACGAGGCGAGCCCAGTGCCACAATCGAATCGATTGAACTTGCATTGAGGTGCCGCCGATGACAGAGACAAAGGACATACATCGGGAAAAATCGGACTCGGGGGATCGACCTCGAAGCAGCCAGAACGTTCAGAGAAGGAACAACGATGGGATCAATTACCAATGCCGACGACGACGAAACATGGAGTGAGGCTTGGACAGGTTGTTGTCCGTTGTTGTGTCACAGCTCGTTGCTAGCTCGGGACTTCGAGAAAAATCAAACGGCGACAATAGCCTGGGAGGGCGACGGGTATCAAAAGCACTAGGTGAATAGATCAAGCCGGAGAGTGTCCATTGCAGGCTGTCCTGTCCATGTTGATGCTTTCACCGAGTCGATGATACAAAGTCGAATCTATCAGCAGTTGCGTGCGATAAGTATGCTCCGGATCCCGAGCTAGCTCACAGAGAGATATGGACACGGCGCTGCAGGGTCATGGAGAGTGAGCAAAAGACGGTAATAGACACCTAAAAAGGAAGAAGACGATGCGAATGCGGAGACAGTAGTATGAGCCGGTAAGAGATCAGAATGACGCGTTCAGCGGATTTGGACCTACTGGTGACCATACGATACGGCTCGATGACTCGAACAAATGCTAACGTAGACAAGGAGGCGGTGGTGGAGGCATGGACAGTGAGAGTTCATAAATTTTACAGGACGACGCGTACGCTTTATGGTATGAAAAACGAGTCAGCGGGGTATCGCACAACTGCGGATAATGCGAACGACGGACCATAAGTGCCTTTGTCAATGAGAAGTTGGATCTTGAACAGCACAGCCCTACGAGGAAGGACTACTCGGGACCCATAGCCTGCAAATAGGGTAGACGTCTTCCAGAGTATGGACGAGTGTGGACAGTTGAGAAGGCACACGGGACACATAGAATCGACATGAGAAGCTTTGTGGTCTGGAGCTGGAAGACTGGAGCATGCAATTTTGTGGTGCTACAGCGATCAAGGAGCCTACTATAGAAGGAATTGCGCTTTCTGGTGTCGGTGATGCCCTTTACTCGCGAAGAGAGCGAGAACTAGAACTTGGGGCCTGGGGTAACCTCGAACCCAGCGAGCGCAAGGCATAGAATGAGACAAGATGGCGCAGGGTAGGGCAAAACGAAATGCCCTTGGCAGATTGAGTTGAGCTTGGGGTGAATGGAGAGCACACAAGGGGGTAAGGTGTCGAAACACGGCGTAGTAGAAACCGAAGAGTACAGTGTACATCGAGTTTTCCACGCCGCCAAACAAGATCGGCCAACCTTCACTCTTTCTGTCGATCGAGATCACTGTACTCTTCCTCACAGAACATATACAAGCACGAGTATAGGCCACGCAAGTGTCAGCAAGTTTAGGATAGGACGCCGTGTTCTATGTTCTGTGTTCCAGTATTGTATCCAGAACACCTTCCCTGCGCTCTAAAGCACCCTGGGACCGGTCTGTTCATTAGACTATTGCAAGAATAAGGATAATCGCCCACCTACTTGGACAACTTTTGATCCATGCACAGAACACACACTAGGTACTTACGGCGGGGCGCACAATCGCAACACCACGAAGAAAGAGCACCTCGTCCACCTCGTGTTCTCTAGAGTCTCTTTGTGTGTGAGGTTATCGCAACACAACAGGCGACGGATGCTTTGGCTTTGAATGGAACGGGGACATCGTGATACAGCAGCGATCAAAACGCGAGGACCATTTTAGAGCGAGAAGCGAATGCCTGGAAGAGATGGTATGTGGAGAGAAGGACAATGCATTGCCGCGGCAACACAACGCAAGGATCTCAAGGATAAGATACAAGGGATTTGTTCCGCTGTAACGAGAACAACGACCAATCAGGGGTATTAGAGCTGTGGGAGCGGGCTCGCTAGCGTAGGCAGGGGACTTTGTCACGTTGTGGCCATGTTCGACTTCATTATCCTCCTTACAGTTACTTCGGACGACGAAATTAGGGGGACTGCTTGTTTGGACTTGTGTCCACAAAGGTTTGGAAGTATCAACGAATCAAAGGATCAACAGGACCTCAGATGAAGAGCGGCACAGCACTCACAACAGGAACCGAGGCCGCAAAGTACAGAGAAGACGATCGGGTGAAGCGCTTCCACACTCGTCGAGGAATGGCTCCCACAGCAGGACGGTTAATGCTAGTCATGTGGCAACGGAGATTGCGGTTCCTGTTCAAGCCCGAAAGCTTTTGCTGTAACAGTGTAAATAAAGGCCCGTGTATGCGTCTTTGCTTATCGCCACGAAGTTTCATGGATGAGAACGCCTGTACTGGACATGAAGAGCTATCGCCAGTCACCAGGCGTTCGCACGGCCTGTAAGCAATCCCTCGGAGCGAGTCGTGAAAACTGAGCCATAGTACTCTAGAGTCTCGGACAGCAGTACTATGCCTATCAGCTACCCCAATTCCGTATAATTGAGAGTGGCTAGAGTGCTCAGCTCGCCTCGATCGCACTCCACCGAGAAAAAGATCTCGGATGGATCGGGCTGCTCGCGAACGTGAATAGGTCAAAGGCTATGGCTATGGCGGCTACCAATCACATTGGCGGGGTAAAGAATATGCAGCGAGCGGTTGATACACCCGTGGAACAGGTCTGAATGCCTGTTTCGACTGTTGTGAGATGAAAACTGAAGGGTAGAGACTGACCGGGTGCGGTGGCGCTGCGGAGAGCGTAGAGACTCGGGGTTTGAACAGCCAAAACAAGGAGGTTTCGGGAAGTGTTCCTTCCTATGCGAGAGGAAAATAAAACGGACTGGTCACGACGGAAGAGTTCACTGTACCTTCGGAGTACTGTTCTCGAGAAGCGCGGAGAGCCGGAACAAGGGTGCGCGCCGCTTTGTGTCTATCAGTACTAAGGTCCGACAGATCTAAGAGAGTAGGCCAGAATTAGCTTTGATAGCTTTGAAAAATAAGCACATTGGCAAGGCACCGAGGAGGCGTTGCGCCGATTCTTGCTTTCGAAACATGCATGAGAAGAACAGCTGTCTGTAGAGTCGGCCACGTGAGAATCGTGGCAAGTCTTCAGAAGACATTGAGATTCGAAGGAATAATATGGCTGTCTGAGAAGAGTGAATCTGTTGTGCTTAGAACAGATCGAAGGCGATATCGGCGTGCTCAAGTTTGTGAACATCAAAGCGTTCTACGGCTGGAGGTCTGTGTGGCATGAAAGGATTGGAAAAGGAACATGATTGCGGTAGAGATCGAGCGAGAAGGGCTATGCAGAATAGAGTGATTGGGGCGACCAGCTGGCAGTGGACGACGCCGGGTCGACTGGGGCATATGGCGGCGATGGCACAACGACAATACGGGCCCCGGTGAAAAGGCAGAGCAGAGCACACACGGAATGTGGCACTGCTGGCGCACTGGGCGGGCGTTGTGGCGTTTGTCAGCAAAATTCCACGTTTGGCACCGTCGGGTGAGCACGGTGTCACAGACGGCATTGCCTTTGATAGCGACAGCGTTGAGCGCCCTTTCAAATTTAATAGGAGCGATGTGGATATAACACGGGCTGGCAGACGCGCTGTTTTCTGTCTCACCTTCCTCCTCCCGCCCTCTGTCAATTCTCGCTAATTTTGTGCCCTCTTCCGCACTCCTCGCCCTCTTCGACCCGCCCGGCTTCATAACCCCACTGCAACCCCTCGAAGCAGCCGGCGAACGATTGCCACCTGGCGATCTCATTTCTTACGGCTTCGGCTCGCACACGAACTTGACGAGTCTTACAGCAGTAGACTTGCCAGCAGCGCAGAAGTGAGAGTACTCGGATTGAGGTGAGTTAATTGGCCGAAACCTGTTGAGATTGCCTTGTGGGGTCGTGTCGTGGCCCAGATGAGGGGACCGGAAGCGAGGCCGATGTGGCGTGAGGGGCGATAGTAGGGGTGTTGCGCGCCAATCTGCCGGCGGATCGCGCAGAAAAGATTTTTCTCGGTTTCTGATCCTGGCAAGCGCGTGTGTCTTTATCCGGGCCTACCACGCGGCGCCAGTGCCGCTTCCCTTGCAGCGTTCCCCGCTTTATATAACGATGGACTCACCGTGCCCCTTCCTCTTCCTCACAGCTTCCCCTCCCAATCATCTTCGCCTCCTCCCGTCCTCCAAGTCTCTTTCTTTCCCCCCAATATGGCCGCTCCAGTACCAACCGGCACTCGCCACCAGAAGGTCCCACGCACATCCTCACATAGCGCGCCTACCGTACGTCGTCGCCACTGGCTACATTCTATATTTGGAACTAACACTTAAGCGCCCACAGGCGTCTGACCCCTACCACGGCAACGAGGCCCATGCAAAGTTATGCGCGCACTTCGTCTCTCACCTCTTCGCATGTCCAGAGGTACCACCAGCCCCGGCGGCTCCCTCTTCGACACCCACTCCTCGACTAGACCATTTCATCGCCTACGCTCTCCACCGTACGCGTCTCCATCCATCCGTCACTTTCGCAGCGCTATACCTACTCCAACGCCTCAAGGCGCGCTTTCCCGCTGCGAAGGGCTCATCGGGCCATCGGTTATTCATCTCCGCGTTCATGATCGCTTCCAAGATCATCTGCGACGACACCTACTCCAACAAGTCGTGGTGTATCGTCGGCCAGGGCATGTTCGCCCTTCGGGAGATCAACCAGATGGAGAGGGAGATGTGTAGTTATCTGGAGTGGCAGTTGAATGTCGAGCCGAAGATTTTGAAGGAGTTTGAAGACAAGGTCTGTCGAGACTTCGCCGGCCCTGGGCCTTATCCTCCCATCGTCCTGCCGCAACCCGCGCCTTCCCCCTTCGCCCACCCCGGTGCGAGTTCGTCGACGTCGATACCTTCGTTTGGTCATCGCACGTCGCCGCCCAAGCCGGTACCTGCCGCCATCGCCGCCAACAACACCATGTCCTCCCCATCCCCGTCAATACCAGATACCCCATCGTCTTCCCACTCGACTTCCACTTCCCCCGCATCGTCGGCCTCGCCACCCACGCCACCAGACTCGCACGCTCCTTACGATCAAGTCAAGATCGTCGACGCGTCCGCGAACTCCTCGACGACCTCCCTCGTCCCCAGCGACGCGATTATCGCCGATGCCGTCCACCATCAACATTATTACCCTTCGAAACCGTCGAAGGCGTCCCCCACACCCGCGCCCGCGCCCCAATCATCGACCTCTTCGCAGTCGTCAAAAACCAAGGCCCGCGGGGACCAGTTCGCGTTCGCTACACGGACTGTGTGGTAGTTTTTATTATTCTCCATGTTGTATATTCTCCTATGTTTTCTTTTTTTTCTCTTGTTACATAGTCCTGCTCTGGCTCTCGGCGACACCGAACACGTTACTAATTGTATGCATTACACCCCATAATTATGGACCTACGGTATCTATTCCCATCGTCACCCTCACCCTCACGACATCTCACGGGCGCTCGCATGGTCTCTTTGGTGGCTGCAAGGGCCAATGACAACTTATTCGTTCGCGGGCTACGACGCTTATTGGATTCCTTCACTGCTTGCTTGGGTTTTCGTCCATGCTCTCTCGCACGCTTTTTGTACATTCCCCTTTTTACATTTCTTTCACCCGCTGTTTTTGGGTGTTCGGGTCCACAGGTATATTTGCTTCTCGCTTCTGATGCTCCGCGTTTTTTGTCCAGTTCATCTTCACAGCATGTCCCATTTTTCCCCCTGTCCCTTGCATCCATCATCAGCATCTCTGCATTGCATGTTTGTGTCACTAGTACTTCTCCACATACACTTAGGCATATAGGCTCTCAACCAAAACAAAGCATGAACTTTTGTAATTGTCACCCTTCTCTTGTGTGCCTTGTGTCAGTTCTCGAGTGACCCCGCAATCAAGCAGCTTTGAATGTTCTGATGGACTCGACGAAATGACGGCGCGCGATTTTCGGCGACGCAGTTCGCGATCGCATTTGTCCCGCAGTCCAAGCCTTCTCCGAGAACAGAACATGACGGAATAGACCTTATATGTTTCAAGTTTACTTGGAACTCATTGGCGGAAGATCTGTCCGATCCGCCAATGAGCTTTCGCAAAAAGTTCCAAGTTTTTACTAACATATAAGCCCTAATGACACCGTTGCTTGTTCTTTGAGTGCGAAGATAGGCAAATGGGTTGCCGGTCCCGGCGGTTTAGTTGAACAGCGTAAATTCGAGGGCGCGTTTGGACTTATTGTGCTCATCCCTGCTCGTGTCGCGAAAAGGAAGGACGTCGCTTCAACTTGAAGACTTCCTCGAGCTAACGATGCGGCGACTTTGCCCTGTTGATTCAGGTTCAGTTCCTTCTTTCACCCTACTGTTTCCGAGAGTTAAACGTTGCGGCCGTTAGTTAGTGGAGAAACAACATGCCACGAACGAACAACGTGCCCTCCTCTTTTGCATCTCTCTGAATCTTACACCACACCACTTTCATTCTCCGAAAACTCAGCCGTCATACGTTCGCCGCTGCCAGCTGCGACACCAACACCACCATCGCCATCGCGAACGATCGCGGGGGTGTTCCACCTTTGACCCCTATCAATCGCTGCTCAGTGCTCACGTTTCTGTTGAACCGACCGGGTGCCTCCAGATTTCTGAATCCGCTGGCCTCGTGTTCTCCGTCCGATTACCCTATCTGGAGTTTGGCGGGGCGGCCGGAAGCATCTTTGATTCCTCCGCCGTGTTTTCGTGCCCTCGGTGCGGGGTTGGCCTGGGATGGATATCTGGATGCAGCCAAGATGAGCTCAGAGCGGATCGGGGAACGCGGGACGACCGCTTCTATGCTTCCGGGCCATGGCCAATGAGGGCCGAGGAGGAAGCAGGATGTCAATGGGGGACGGAGCCCGATCGTCCTCCGAGATAGTGCAATTTCATCGGCCGTTCGTTTCGCACACCCCCACCTGCCATGGTGGAATACTGCAAGTACGTTTATTAGCTGCGAGAAAGTGCGTGCGTTGCGGCGGGAGGAGTCGGGTGGGAGGATGTGGAGGGCGTGTTTGTTTCTGGAATGTGGCTTCGTTGCTTTTGATCACAACGTTCTGGGGAGGAAGAAAGAATCGCACGCAATAACATTGCGTATAGTACGAAATGCAGAGCTGAGCTTGTCTTCCTGCATACTATGATAGTGCTTTGCCTCGAGGGCACCATGTGCAGGGGAAGAGGCGGTATAGCGATCCGTTGGGGGTACCGGTGAGTCCCGTGCCACTCTCTTGCACTTGTTGTCTTTTCGGCGTTCGCTTTGCAATCTCTTCTCAGGCTCAGGCGACACTTCACTGCAAAATCAAAGGCGGCGCTCGCGTTGTGTTGTGCGTGTGGATAGATACGGAATGCCAGCCTCGAGGTCGTTGTGTGGTGGATATACGTACGAAGGTTTACGACAGGGCCACTCGGAGTTGTGAGAGGACACATAATTGAGTGCGGGGTGAGTGTCCTCATGTATTCTTTTTCGGGATATGGTTTCGCTCAGCGGTGGCCACGGAAGAGTATCGTTACCCTTTGATACGCGTGTCCTTCCCAGGATACGAATAGCACCTACAGCCGTCCACTACTCGGGTATGGCCACTGTGGCTTGCCTCCTCGAAATCATCGTCTCCTGTACAAGTGGCGAATGGGTTCCATTCTCCTTCAGCTGTTAGGCTGTAGGATCTCCTTACAGCTGTCTCTTCGAAAGCACTGCGCCACCCTGCGTTTGTACTCACTCTTCTATTGTCTCCGGTATTCGTTCGCCGTGTGAACCTCTATTGTCTCCAAATGCGGCTCAAAACCCCTATTCCTCCTCGCTGTCCTAGGAATCATCACGCGATCAGCCCCTTCGCGCTCCGTACGAGATGTTTGATGCTTGATTTGGATGCATCTCTTTACCTGAGGGCCGCTGGACTTTCTGTTCTATTCTATCCATCTACGCTGCTCCTACATCTCACTCAGGCTCGAGCTTCGGCTTACTTGGACTCGTACTCGGCTCGCCCGCGATCCCCAGTGATTTCCCAGATAAATCATTCTCGGGACTCGGGAATGATGAGAGTTTCGTCGGGATCCTCGAGGTGGCTTGCTAGCGAGCGTGGCGGCTGGCCCATGCATACATACGCGCTTCAGCTGCACGTGCCCGTTTTTGGCTACCTTTACCTGGAACCGCATACCTTGTTGGAGGTATTACTCTCTCTTCTTGCGTTGAATCGCATCGTACGATGTTGCACGCTTGACAGCAACAAGGGATGTTTCGGCCTGCACAATTGTTCGCCTGTCTATGCACCATGTAACATCTCAGTCTGGATGACCCGTGTTAGAGTCGTCTAACCGCACCGCCACATAGCGCACAGTACACCTATTGGTGTTACTTCGAACTCGAGCTGCAGTCGCTGTACCTGGTTGGTGCGTCGTATGACGCACTCCGACACAATTGACGCCCTGATGATTGTCGCTCCTCGGGATTGGCTCTTCCTTCCTGCCCTAGCTCTAGCTTATGTGCTTTGATTCAGATCCAGAAATCTTCCATGCTGTGGCACTATATCACACGGAGATCAGCGTCACGGTCAACATCAACTCAGGCCTTCCTAGCTCCCAGCCTGGGCTCCTAACTTAACCAGTATCCGAATGCGAACCCCTTACGACACGCTTGTGCATTCGGTGGCGATACTCTCGGAAGCGTAACGCTCTCTGAGGACGGTGTTGCGCCCAGCCCCTGTGAACCAAGGATCTCCTAGGGGGAGGAAGAATGATGGGTGACGGTGATGTTCGCTATGGGTAGCAGACTCAGAACCGAGCGGCGCCACCCAAATATTACCACGCAGTGTTCCGTTGAACCTAATAAATATGATGATGGCATAGCAATCTCGGGCTTGTGGACCTATCGGGCCTGCGATAGGCAAGTTCAATGATGCAGATGTCGTAGCTGCGCCCAGTGGTTATGGCGCTGATTCCACGAAGGTTTGGAGGGTTATTATGGAGTTGGCTGCTCTGATCCATCCTCGGGTTGATATCTGGTTCACAGCGTCGGATGAACTGAAGCTGGAAACTATGATACCAGCAGATTTATGGTGATGTGATGATGTATGGGGCCTTCCATCAGAAAGCTATGTTCGACCACATACATACATACCAAACGAGTGGCCTATTCCGCCGTTGGCGCTACGATCGCGGAGTTGAGCTCAAGTTGTTCGAGACCCGTGCGAGGGTATGTATACAGGACACAGGACGCTGGCCCGGCTCGGGACTCTCTTTCACGTACTTGCTTTGCGTGATGGCGAGGACGGTATTCATGTCTACTTTTGGACCGTGGACTGTACGAGAGGTGAAGTGAGGCGTAACGTGACGACTCGCTGCAGCGGGATGTCGAGACTCGATAGCGAGATATGTATCACCTTGCTGCTACCTGCTGCTCTGGTTTCCATACGCAAAGTTATACTTCCCGCTTTACATTCTTCCTTTCCGTCCTCCGTCCTCTTAAATATTTCGATCGGAATAAAGGACCTCACCGGTAAGCCGTTGGGTCGCCCTTTCAAACAGTCAAAGCAGTACTGAATGTGCTTTGTTCTTTTAATAAACCATGACTCAGGACTTCGAACCGGCATCTCAGGAGGAAAAGACAAAGGTATCGCTCTAGATGCGCTGCATATTTCCGAAGGCCCCCCTTGAGCCACAGCGATCCTTTATATTAGGTTCAGACTACCTCCACTGACTAGTATCACGCCTCTGAATCTTCAGGCCTCTTCTGGGTATGCTCATGTGCCACATCAATGAATGCCCGAAATATCAAGCATGCATCTTCATCTTGCCGGTCACGAGCTCGAGCTCAGAAATGTTGAAGATTGCCTCGTGTCGTCCAAGTATTATAGGAAGGGTGGCGCCGTATGCCGAAGCGTTGAAAACACTCCCGTGTCTTAACTTTACGACAACATCAGATCGAATCGCTATACCTCGATACCTGATTGGCCGCCTACCAGCTCTACGGAAACTTCCTACCCAGAAAAGAAATTACCTTTGTCCTCGTTGTACTCGCGTGGTTCATTCATCGACTCCGAGTAGCCATTTCGCTGGGCTTACTAGACTCACCAGGCCCCGGCAAGATCTGGAGGTAGCGTGAGGGACGTGTTCTCGACCTGAAATGGAAGCAGATTTATGGGAGTGACCTTCTGCGACGCCGACACGAGGCTGTTTTCATGCGCTTAGACCTTCTAGTTATTGATTCTGAATTTTCGGGGACGGCAGCTACAGCGACCAAATCGCGTGGCAAACACGGGCGACAGGCCGCGTCGTATACGCCCTGGAGGACCGCCACACGCTTATTGCTAAACGGAAGGCAAACATATCCGTCCCGTTTACTCTTTGGGGAGCGTGTTTGTGGTGAGCAGATATAGCGTTTCCACCCATGTTATGCTTCTGATTTACAGCACGGCACTTCAGTACGTCTTGCAGCCATCTGCGTTCCCCGAGCTGGCACAGGTATCCATGCGCTTGTTCTTCGCTAACCTATCTCCCGTACCAAGAATGATCAACACCCTCCAAGCCACACTTCTCTCTCGAAAGTTGCGACACGTATGAGATACTCCATACTCCACTTCCTGTGGATGATTATTTGCGGTCATAGGACTCCTCTATCCCCACTTCATTCGTGATCCACCCATCCGTTGTCTTCTTCCTGTATACTTATCTCGACGTAAGCTGACCTCCATCCCATCCACACAGGTTAATCCCCGGCTCTAAATCTCCAACAACTCCAACGCTCATCCAGCATATCTTTACCTTTGAGTCGTCGATCGTCAAGTTCCGCCTCCGCATCGCGTGGCCCCGAGGTTCATCCTCACCAGCGACTCGGTAGGTATCTTTATGTAAAACCCCTTGCCTCCTTCCACTCAGCACTCAGCGCTCCGCATATGAGCTCCCAATCCACACGCATTATCACTCTATCCGCACGTTTCTGAGCGGGGAACAGATCGTCACTTATGGGCATAGCAGGGGAATTAAGCGTTTTGAGTGGGTGTGCTCGGCTATTCCGCCGATGCGAAGAAGCGTTGTGATCTGTTCGCTGGATGACCTTTCGGGGACTTCGACAGCTTTGTGGCGCTCTGCGGGGCGCGGACATATCATAGGACCAAGGCAATGCGGGCTCATTACTTTCCTGGTGGTGGTTTACGAAGCTTTCTGCCGGGTTGACCGGGCAGGGTTGGCCATTTTCCACCTCACGAGTCTGCTGTGATCAGTGCGGTCTCTGCTGCAGACTATGACAGCTGAAATCGCTCGTTGACTCGGGAACGGCGATCATGACAGTGGTGCCCTTTACCTTGCCCTTTACACCAATTGGACCGGCGGGACAGGTCCTTCAATCGCAATCCTGACGCCTCAATCCTGTTGATCGCTGATGTGCATTTCTCTACAGCGTTCAATCAGTTTATCACGCATGCACCAGCAACGCAGTAACGTCGTGGCATTTATGTCTCGTGACAGCCTGGCTCACCTTGCCCATTCACCATCAACCTTGACGTCGTGATACTGCACAGTGACACCCGTCCGCTCGCCGTCTTGCATTTGCGCTGGCACAATCGTGGCAAGGGTACGCATAGACATCATGCACTGATGTCATTCATTCTACGCAAGCCATTACTTCAGCAAGAGGCCTCGTTTCTAGCCCGTGCGTTCAACGGTGGGATGCTGTTTGTCGATCTCTTCACGCCTCTCCTGATGGGCCAGGTCGTTTTGCGCTGTCTTTCTGGCTCATAGACCACAATTATGGGCTTTTGCTGTTCACATTGAGCAAAATGGCTGCCTATGTATCACGTCCACGCTCTGATCTGGACTGCAACCAAACCGTATTTTCCGCTATGCCCGGTCAATACTGATGGACGTTGCGGTCGTCACATTGCAGCAAGTGCGCGAATAATCTCACTTTCTGGATGCGCAGTCCACTATACTTCAATTGGGCTGTCAATGTTGATGTTCATGGTGGAGAATGAGTGCAGACCGTTCCCCGCTTTGCCTGAGAAGCATGTACTTCATGTTCGCCGTGATTTGTGCGGTAATTTTCATTGAGCTCAACCCTCACTGCAGCGGTACCTCCTGGAGGGTCGTTTCTGGTCTTTTCCCGACGAAAACCCTCAGAATATGACATTCTCTCCAAAACAATACAATGGTCGCCCGCGGTGATCCTCCCTTGCTTTCTGGCATACTTCCTAATACTGGTCTTCGCCGCCGTTCGGCCCAACGCTCATGTACGATTATAGACGAAGAATGCTCCGAGTTGGACTTCTGACCCCCGTTATTCTCTCCAGATATATTTACGCCAGGAAAAGACTGCTTTCCTCCTACGAAGCCCAGGGGTCCCTCGAACCGCAGCTCGCGCTGATTCTGATCCATTCGCTTCTCCCACCAATGTGAGTGTCTCCATTCCGTGGGATTCCGAGGACACACCGAATGTGACCTCTTCCTAGTGGAGGCCCTTTCGGCGGAACCTCATCGACTACTTTGTATGTCCATCGCACACTCATCACCCGCTCAATGCTGTACGCTTAACTTTAGACCGAGGCCAACCTGAGATGCACCAGGACCACAAGATGCAGTGTGGGACCCTCGCGAGGTGGCAAGTAGGCTGCTTTGGGCCGAGGTACCTCAAGGAATATGTCTGTTCATCCATCTCAGGCTCCTCGCTGGCGTCATAGGTCACAGACCTGCCTATCACTGTGTATTACCCTACGCAATGCATAGCCATAGGGCATTCTACATATGGTCTGCGACACCGATTTCTGATGGTAGAGGGCCAGTCGGGACGTGAATTTCACTCGTAGGTGGGGTTACTCGTCTCCTTCTCCTCAACTCCACGATCTACAGAAGTTTTGCCTATTGTGGTCTATATTGCATGGTGAGAATGTTCTATCCTCGACGTCCGGCAGCCTCAACTTTGTAGGTTGCTCCGAGTCCTTCTCGTGTCCTTCGCGTGGTCTCCTCTTGGACTTGGTCATCAATCGGAAAGGGCATACCTTGCGGGTCATTAGTCGCTACTGCTGCTCACTTTCAAAGCGGTCTACTCAGTAGGCGATGGCAAACGTGTTCGATTGAACTCTGTTGGCAGCAAATTCATGGCTCGTACGAGATTGCGAGATTGCTGCTCTTTGCTCGACATGCTTACACTAGTGAAGCTGCAGCTCAGTAGGCCTGGGATGGTGGCTAGCGTGTCTATGCTCGGCCAAAGTCGGATCGACACTCATCGCCGGATAATCTCGAAGCTTGGCTAGCGGAACCCACCAGGCTCCCTTCTGTCTTCTCTCATTGGGTCGGTATGCGGACTTCCAATACCCCTCGAATGTTTATCGTTCGAAAGCCTTCGAAAGCTCCACTCAACCGACTCGAGGAGCATCGTGATCTTCATCCCCTGGATCCTCAGGATCCTCATCTCGAGGTATTCCAGACTTGGCTGCAAGTTCTAAGTTCAGACGGGAGCGGGTCCCGGAGGTGCGTATATTTGACCGTTCTGCCCCACCAGTGTTCTGGTACCACAGTTCGCAGGCCACCCCATCCTCTGGCGATCGCACCAATCGAGCCTGGTCAGCTACCAGCTAGCACGAGCTCGGACGTATCGTCCTCTGGCCTTGTCAAGTTCAGGATCTGATTGACTCGATAGCAATATTCCAGATTTGGGTATCAAATTGCGTAGCTTGGCAGTGTGCCATGATACCGGTGGTTGTAGTCCACCACCTGATAGTCCGACGCCACAATCAACAACATCGTCTTCTTGAAGATGCGAAGAATGGCGTGCTTGCGGAAGTTGTGAGTGGTATGAAGCTAGGAGCTGGAAGGTCATTGGCTGTTGTTCGCAGGGAGTCGTACCGGATATCTGCAGATCGTGGCGTCCATCAATCATCTAATAGGCTACCGTGCTTTCTATAGACTGGTCAGACTTCAGCCACATTTGAAAGAGAGTTCAACTCACGAGAACATAAGAGGCCGACTCGGTGACCGGGTAGGATGGGCTGAGAGATGTCGCTGGCGGTACACAGAAACGAAAGGAGATTTCTCATCGGTTGCAGGCTACGGGTGGACAAATGTGGAAGAGGGGCCCACTGTCGCATATGCACAACAAATCTAAAGAAATTCGGCTCCTAACCAAGCCCTCTAGTACAATGGCTTCGACAGCAACCACCATAACAAGAGAAGATAGGGTGGGAGGCATGGCGATAGAGGATATACCATCATATACTCCAGTGGGTTGCACAATTTCCTAGGTACCAGTCGGAATACTAGTGTTCCAAAACTTTGGACGACAAAAACCGACGTACCGTCGACATAATTCTCGGAAGGCCTCACAGTTCGATACACACTAGCCTGAAAGCCTCAGTGACAGTAGCCTCAGTGGTGTAGAAGAAACATAACAGGATCCTCATCATCCCGCTGGCCGATGTACCGTTTGCGTTGCCGACAGGGAATTCTTTGGTGCTGGCAAGAAGTTGGGCAGCCCCCAAGCCCTGGTACTCGTGGCAGTCACTTTTCTGCGCCAACAAAGCCGATGGTGTCCAAGACAATTATTAAGCCTGGAAAAACGCACCAGAGCCCTCAAGCCCATCAAGAGGTTTCGACTCAGAGCTGATCCGAGTCAGGTTCACTGGCGACTAAAATATCGTGAACCAGGACGGTTTAGAATATACGCCAGCAGTAGGGAGATGCACTCGTCAACGGCTTGAGCGAAGCGGCATTATTGCGACGAGGCCGCCAAAAAGATGGAGACTCCTGGAAAAGAGAAGTGGTTGTAATAAAGCCAAGGTCAACCGTGGAGCATGGCGTCGCACGGTGAACTGAGTTCGGAAGGCTTTCGGGTGGCGTTGGCTGTGTGGCGCACTAGAGCTCCTCGACAGGACAGGAGCTTGACAGATCATGGTTTCTGACCGTTTTTGAGGCTGGAAGCTTGAAGCTCGAAGTTTATGATGTTCACAATTCGAACAAGAAAAGGGTGGGAGAATGTCGACGTCCGCGTCTTTGGCGGACGTCTTGGAAGCCGACAGCGGCGCAGAAATCTTTATTCCGCCCCGACGCACGCAATCCCTCTCCAGTCTCCCAACCGCAAAAAAAAAGTGTAAGTAAAGAGGAAAAAATCTGACTGCGTAGCTATACCATGAGCTTGAAATCATAATCCCTTGGGGCACTACAGACAAACTTCGACCGAGTATGAGAGCAGAATGGAAATAAGGGACAATATATAGCAGACGAGTTTGTTGCTGGATGGTCTGAGCGATGAGCCATGGCTATCGTCAAGAATAGAGAAGAGGGTGAGACGAGAGCCTGTACGTGGTCGTGTCGGTGAAGTGAAGGAAGAAAGAAAGATATGGAAAGTAACTCAAACAAACTGTGGATTCATACAACCTGTCCGCTCGCTGGTGCCTCAACGGCGGCCAGCGTCGCGCTCGAACTGGCCGCTCTTATGCAGTGATAGCGACAGCAGGCTTCTCCCCACCTTTAGCCGCAGCTTTATCCTCCGCCTCCTTGACCATTCTCTCCGCCTCACTCTTCTTCTCCTCGATCTCCTTCATCCTCTTCTCCAAATCCTCCTTCCCGCTCAAACCCTCCGTACTCGCGCGACTCGGTACACCACCTGTAGCAGCGTTATTGAACGTCATGCTACGATGATGACTGGATGCCCCAATGGAGCCAGTGGCCGGCGTCGAGACGTTGACCATGGGCCCGGTGGTCGAGAGACCACGATGGAAGGAACCAGGCAAGACGCGTCCCTCAGGATGTTGGAAGGGACAAGTCGCACGCGTGCAACCCGCTCCAAACCGACATTGTTGGGCAAAGTGATTGGGCTTTGTGGAAGAGGCGGGATGCTGGTAGGGGCAGCCTGTGGCTTGACGGGTGCAAGAGGCGCCGTAGCGGCAGGCGATAGGAGAGGATGTCGAGACAGGTGCGGGCGGAGCGCTCTTCGGAACGTGTTCCACGGCTAGATGATGGCGAGATGACAGTCAGTGAGGATAGCCAAAAGGGAAAATGAGAGAAAACGAGCTCACCGAGAGCAGGATTGACGGCAGCAGGGCTAACATGGCCCTTGACGCAGTCCTTGTCAACACAATTTCTGCCCGCCTCACACGCCTCGTTGCTCAAGACCACACCGCTCTGATCGGTAGCGACGGGCGAAGGATGAGCCCATCTACAATGCGCATTCGTGCACTTCATTGCGAACTTGCACAAAGTCGGAGACAAGGGCCTTTCTGGAACAGCGAAGGTAGATTTTGAAGGCTGCGGGTGGGATTGGGGAAGTACAGGCGTAGGGGCAACGATAGGAATGGCAGCGTTTGGTCGGGGTTCAAGGGATGGTTTTGAAGCCTCGTTGGCATGTTGGTGAGTGGAATGGTCGTCGCCTCCCGAGGAAGCACCACCTCGACCTCGACCAGATCCACGTCCTCCTCTTCCTGCACCTCTGCCTCTTCCACCGGCACCACCTTGGTGCTGTTGCTGTTGCTGTTGCTGTTGCTGCTGCTGCTGCTGCTGACCTGGACCTCCTTGTGGGAATCCGTTCATCCCCTGCTGGCCGTACATCCCCATATCCTGCGGCATACCAGGGAAACCCTGCGGCCCGAATCCTCCACCGTTCATCATCCCCAGACTATTCGCCATCTGCGCCATCAACGCCATCTGGTTCATCATCATCTCCTGCAACATCAAAGGGTTGGCACCCATGCCCATAGCAGCGCTCATGTCCATTCCGTTAGGCATGAAGCCGCCCTGCATAGCCGCCTGCATTGCAGCGGGATCGAGGGGCGAACCGGAGGTGATATTGTCGATGCGGGCTTGGATATCGTCGCTACGAGAGAACCCGCCGCCGCTATTCCGGTGGTGAGCTTGGTGGTGCATGTTTCCGGGAGCGGCGCCGCCAATACGATCCATCAAGCTCCTTGAACCTCCTCCGCTCCCGCTATGAGCTCCACCATCACGAAGCATTGCCCTCGGACCAACAGGTACGTCAGTCCGCCTCGTCTTTGCCGGCGGGTGACCACCGGGGGAAGGTGAACGTGCGGAGGCTGATCGTTTTTGGGAGGGGGAAGAAGACGGAAGAGCTTGGGCCATGGCTTGTTGATATATCGGGGCGCTGTTACGCGGTCCGCTTGGGGGGTTGCGACGGGCCGCATCTTGTGGTATGTGAGGGGGAGGGTCGCGAGCAGCGGGTTCGGATGGTTGGGTGGACTGGGTCTCAGTCGCAGATTGTGAGTCGCCTATAAGCTCCGAAGGAGCGCCCTTCGCAGCTTCAGCAAAAAGCCAATCGGTAAAACTGCGGTCTGAGAAAGAATATGAGTATACATTTACGGGGTCGTAGGAGATACGATGCATACCAAAATCTGAGCCGATCACTATATTATCGAATTAGCAACAGCTATTACGGACATCACATGACATTCACTCACAATCCTCCAACTCGCTGGATATTTGTGGTGCAGTCTTGTTGTTTATGATCATGATGGTGATATATTCGGCCATGACGGGATCTGTGGGCAATGAGGAAGGCAGTGTGAATGCTCGCTACTGAAATCTTAAGGTTATATTGGGCGGCATGGACGCAGATACGAGCCGGAGGCACACCAAACATGCAGCTTAGTGAGAGAGAGTGGGCAAACCTAAGCCCTTCACGGTCTGCAACGTCTTCAAAGTGGGTCATGCGCCATCAAAAGGACGCGCTGGAGTGCCCGCCGTGACAAACGTCCTCAACACAAGGGACCTTCACCGAGGGCAAGCTTTTAACTGCCATGAGCTTTGCCAACGCTATCCAACGATATCCCATCGTATCCGACCACCGAATGGCGAGAGAAGGAGAGGAATAGATGAGATGAAAAGAGATACGAACCGGCGTCTGGGCTGTAGCCCCGCTTGATGAGCTCATCTTGAATCGCGTTCTATCGCTCCTGTCAGCGAAGCCATCCACATAACTTAGTTCCAAATAAGAACGCACCTGGAGGGCTGTCGCTCGCTCCGTACCAATAGTAAGACCGAAGGGCATGTTGATTCCCAACAAACGTCAGTTATCGAACTGGGCGCGTGCGCTTAGAGGATTATCGGTCGCTTTCGAGGGATTTGAGGACGAGAGCGGCAGAAGAAGGGAAAGACTTTTTCCAATTGAGTGGAACAGAGGTGTTGGTGAACGTGGAAGATGAGAAGGGACCGAGGGGGATGGCCTGGGTGATGACGGGAGGATGGAAAGCGAGCAGGAAGCGTCACTGGGTGGCGGTGCTGAGTCAGTTATCTTTTCAATCCCCGAAAGTGTTGACTACAATTATATTGCAACCCCGACGGATACCCTCAAGCCAGCTCGCAACGAACTTGCTTCCTTTCCTTCCCTTCTTCTTCTCTTCGTGGGTCTCGATAGTCACTTGTTAATCATTCAAGCCATTTTTACTCTTGATGTGCAACTACAGTGGTATTTTGGTCTCGAAGGAAATCACTGGCCACTCATATTTTACCCTTCTTTGTTGACCGCCAGCCATCCTCACAAAATTCTAGCGTTCGAGCGTTCGGTGTTCTGCTTTCATCGTCCGCGCACCCTTCGAGTTCCATGTTTCCCCATGCCTGAATCCAAGCCCTCCTTCCTCATCTCTCCATGCCTGAAACTTCTTACTACGGTAATGTAGCCTCAGAACTACTCCATACGCATGACGCATCCTTACGCTGCTCTCCGAGTCCATTGGCTAAGTTACCTGACGGGGGCTTTAACGAGGCTATCTCACCTTATAGAGGGCAGAGGCTCTTCACCATCTCATAAGAGAGGCCTCGACTTCCATTTGCGATCTCCCGCTCATTACTGGCGATGAGAGGCCACTAGTGCGTCTCAATTCCCCATTACCGATTCAAGGTCCTCTACCGTACACACCCCGCGATATTGGAGCCCTTCGATTATCTTGCATTGGGCTCTATAAACCCAAGTTATCCTCAGCTAAATCCTACTGGCATTGAACATCCGTCTCTTTCTCCCGTCACGCTAGACCTCCTCGTGCCTTGGTTCCACCTCGTTCTGGTCGGTCGTACGTAGTCATCCTTCAACCGCCAACCTCAAGCCGAGATTCCGCGTTCTCATAGAGGCTTGCCAACACCTTCACGTACACACCGTCCGGGACGAGTTGTTGCTTTGTGACCAGCTCATCGAGGGTAAGATGATTGTTTTTAACTTATGCAGTATCTTCTTCGTAAGTTATCCACCACTCACCGCCTGCATTGGAGCCCACTTACATGTACGCAGGACCATGGTGCCGCCTCTGCCGCCGCCCTCGCGGAACTTCGCCTCTACACCCCAGTGGAATAAGTCCATCTGACGGCTTCGCGAGCTCGAAACCCTCGAGTATGCTGCTGGAGTGGATGACCACGTACCAGTCAGGCGCGCCCTTCGTACCTTTGCAATAGATGAGGCGTCCACATCTGAACGTGGAAGCTCTTGCCAAGGCGGTGCTTCGAGTTCGTCCCCCACTTGGATTTGGAGTTTCGATTGGGTGAAGCCTGAGTTGGTGAGCATAAGAGCGCTGTTTCCTGCGGAATACAACTTTTTCATCGACGAAGAGGCCCGTCGAAGAGTTGAGATAGGCTTGGCTGTTGTTGTCTCGTCATACTCAATGGGTCGTCTCGAAGACCAAGAGAGCAGCCATGATTGTGAGTCCGCTCCTCGGTTCTTTTTACCACTGACACTCTATCCACCGAGTATCTCGGGCCATAGCTATGGAACTGTACAGTTGAGTTTTTGTCGTAAAGTGTGGCCACCATATGGCCGCCCTGTGGCGTCGAACGCTGTTTTGACGCTATGGCCCCCACAACGTTAGACACATAATATCAACTTATCTTGGGCTCCAAAACATGTGTAACTGTAACCAATGTACCATGTAACTAAATTACACTTGTAGGCAGTGGGAACCTGCCCATTTCCGTATGCGACACAAAGCAGCGTCCAAATGGGGATAACACAACACATCTTTGGCCGCGGCTGTGCCTATGTTTTCATATCTGTCTCCACGTGTCTCCTTTGTGGCCACTCCCATTGTTCCCAACAGATCTAGAATCTAGATGGTCAAAGCCCTTTTGTTCTCCTTTGGCCTATAAAACTGACGAACGCCGACACTTCAGTCTCTTCTTCTCTTGACACACTACCACCACCTGCCTCATCTTCTCTTTCAACCCTTGCTTTCCACAGCGTCCCCTGGTCGCCCAATTCCAATCTGATCTGATATCTCACCACCATCATGGACTCCAACACCCTTCAAGCCCTTTCTCGCACTGAGCTCCAAAAGATCGCAAAGGTACGTGTCACATCTGGCATCACCCTTTTTGAGCGACACATGCTCATTGGTATGTGACCATTGTAGGCCAATAAAATCAAGGCCAACAGCAAATCTGCGCTCATAATAAGGCAACTCCTCGAACTCTGTCCTGATGGTGTCCCGTGCGTCTTGCTCTTTGACGTTATCCTGTTGTCCCATATTGACTCATGGCACAGCATTGAGAACGAGGACGCACCCACACAGCCAGGTCCTACGAGGACTACCCGTTCGAAACGACGATACACTCCGGTTTCCTCGACGACGCAACCTACGTCTCGAACGACCCGCTCGAAGCGACCACCCCCACCTCGACACACCCCAGCACCACTGCCTCAAACAGCCTCAGGCGAGATCGCTGGGCTATCGTCGTTGGGTGCTGCCGCTCCCCAGCAGCCCGAGAACAATCATGGAGCGAGCCCAACCACTCCATTGCTCCGTTTGGGGAGAAGAGACGTTGATGCGTTCGCATCTCCACCTCCCTCTACACGGGCACTTGGTGCGTTCTATCTAACAAACTCCTCGTTCACATTTTTATTCTGCCATATTTGTAGTCATGCCCCCCACACAACCAGGTCCTTCGAGGACTACCCGTTCGAGGCAACGATACACTCCGGTTCCCCCGACGCAACCAGCTACCTCGCGAACGACTCGCTCGAAGCGACCACCTCCACCTCGACAAACCCCAACATTACCGTCTCCAACAGCCCCAGGCGACATCGCCGGGCCATCGTCGTTGGGCGCTGCCGCTCCCCAGCAGCCCGGGAGAGATCATAGAGCGAACCCAACCACTCCATTGCTCCGTTTGGGGAGAATGGACGCTGATCCGTTCGCGTCTCCACCTCCCTCTAGGCGGTCACTCGGTGCGTTCTATCTAACATGATTATCGTCCACATCCTTATTTTGCCCTATTTGTAGTCATGCCACCCCGTACCCATCGACCCAAAGATCGCATCTTCGCACCATCACCCGCGCCTTCGCCTGCTTCGCTGGGCCTGAGCAGACCCTCACCTGAACCTTCGCACCCGGTCGCAGATGTTTCTCTGGATCCGGCGCAAGCTACCCCTCTCATCTCAGCGTACCGTGCTGCCAATGGTAGACCTGCTCCCAGGGAGTATCAGGTGTCCAGTGTTGAAGGTGTGTATCCCTATTCGTCCAATCATGAGATTTCTGGCAGTTGTACTGATCTAAAATAGTTTCTGGGGAGTCTATATCTGTGCAGTTGAGACTCGCCCACGACAGGCACCAGTCTCCGTCAGACGAGATGCCGAATGAGCAAGCCCGTGGCTCAGACGTTCAAGGTGGGTTCTCTTCTCTCTCTTCCATGATCATCAACATCTCACATTCATTGCGTTCATAGAGAGTAGGCGCGAGAAACAGGTCTTGCCAGAGATGCAACTAGACGAACCTCCCAGGGATCAGCCCGCCCCACCCGCAGAAGACCCATTTGGCATCGATGACATGGAAATTCCGGGTATGTTATCGTCTCGTGTGTCTCTGCTCATACAAGCTTTAATGTTGACCTTAATGCTCCATACATAGGCCTCAACGCTGCAGAGCGTCTGGAGAACGGAGCGAATCTAGAAGGATCATTGACGCAGGATGGTGCTCTCGCTCTGGGTTCGCCTTTGTTTCCTTATTCCTCTTGTCTCTCTAGAATTTAAACGGTTTCTGTGCAGGCAGCCATGATCTGAGAGGACTGCCGTCAGTGCATGGATCTGCGCCAGCCTCACAGGGAGCAACCCATGAGTCACGGCCTTCCCTCCCACGACCCCAATCCCGACCTGAGGCACGGCGGCCTCCTCCAACCCAACGTCCAGCTCCAGAAATGCCCTCTGAGCAGCAACCGCAACAACAAGATATCGACACCGGTGTGCCTCCACTGGCTGCTGGTGGCGAGGATCCAGACGTCGATCTCGCAGAAGATGACTCGATGGTGAAGAAAGTCGAGAACCTCCTTCAATATATGAACAAAATTGTGGACGACGACGACGAAGCCGTGAACCCTGTCCTCGCGGAGCTGCCGCAGATCGCGACCCAAATGCACGCGCATCTGAAGAAGTTGAACGACCGGCTTCGTGCTTCACGCGCTGACCGTGAGCGGCTGGATGCCCTCCTGGAAGGGCGAAGTACTGGCGCCTTGCCGACCCCAAGGAAAAGAAATTGGTACACCCAGGTCTGGAGGCGACACATTAATACGCTCCCAGAAGGAGTGTATTGCAGCGAGGAGGAAGGAGAGAAGCTTGTCCTGGTGGTGTTACATGAGGATGAAGAGCCTTTGTGCGATGATATAGTTTGTGGTGGAGACTATGAACGACCTTCGGATCAAATGGAGGCCGAGCGGTGCGTATCCTTACGGTCCTCATGCTTTGTAGTCATACAGCTAAACCCAGTGCATTCTCTCGATGTTATGTCTCTTCTAGGTGCGAGCGCATGCAGCAGGGTGAACCCAACATATATCCCGAGTGGCCAATAAATGAGACGATCCTGGAGGAAGTGAAAGCTTATCTATTTGAGCAGTCTACTCGCGCGGTGCCACCAGGAGCTGGCCCCTCCCATCACCTCACTGTGTCCAGCCTCCCCGACCCGCGTCGACCACCACAGGCTGGCCCTTCCAGATTGCCTCCACTGTTAGCTCCTCCTGTTCCTAGTCCTTCTCGCCTCACACCAGCCCGCCCACCCAGGCAGCGTCTGCCCGACGCCCATTCAAATCTTCCTCGACCACCGCAAGGTCGTCGCTCCGAACACCCACCTAATCCTCGCCAACCTCAAGGGCCCCACCGCTCTCAACAGCCACCTGTCCGTACCCCGCCACACCCTGGTCAGCCTTCGCAGTCCAGACAATCAAAACGTAGTCACTCGTCCGCATTCGCAGACGACGAAGAATCTGACTACGACGAATCTGACTACGAATCATCTGACTACGATGCAGCACCGCGTCCCGGCCCCACCGAACCCGACCACACTTCTCGGCGCACCTCGAAGCGACCTCGCACGTCCTATCATACACCCTTGAGGCCTTCCCCCGCCTCCGGGAGCGGACAGCCACGGTATTCTAGCGGGAGTAGTGAGGCAGAACAGTCACAGGTCTATGAGATGCTCAGCCATCCTGGGCATATGTCGGGTGAGTCAGACGAACATTAAGGGGAAGGTATGCATCTGGACGGAGGTGATCGTGGATTGAGATGAAGTACGTTGAATTTGTGGTTGATTATTTATTTTCCCTGTGGTTTTGTATTTTTGCCCTGCCGTCTCGTTTTGTCCTAGTCTCGGAGTTGTCAGCACCTGTATTCTCCTTCATCCATGTATCTTTGCTGCTTCTTGTTGCTGCCCGGAATTTTACCAAAATATGATACCATCGAAACACCTGTAGGTCTCGCCGGCTAATGCTTCAAAAATTAAACGGTGTGTGAGGGTAGCTTTGTATTGCTTGCATTGAGATGGCAAAAACATGACAAGAGCGAGATTCGAACTCGCGCCTTCATACGAAGATGAGAAACCTGATGTTTTCAGGCAAGCTTTCGCTTGAGTCACACGCCTTGGACCGCTCGGCCATCTTGCCATGCATGGTTGTGCCGCGAAAAATATCTGATTCAATTATACCATCGGTTTGACTAGCGGCGCACCCCCACCCGACTCTCTCTCTTCCTCTTGCTCATCATAATATCCTCTTTGCAATATGTCTCTAGTATTCAAACGCGTATGGCAAGCTTTCAGACGTCCCGTGAGCTAGAATATCTCTGCGTGCAATTTTTGGTTCTTATATGATCCCTTAGACCTATTTTGTTGGCAAAGACCTTGAGGGTCGGTGGGATCATGCTCTCTCCTTCATGCGCTCTTCCTGGTCGGTGACTGAGTTCCTTTGTGCAGGGAATAAATTCTTTGAGTATCCCGCGAATGCAGACAGTGCGTTTATTTTTCTCTCGTCCAGTCAGTCGACTCAGCGGGCAAAACAGCTTCAATGACCACGAGAACGAAGAGGAAGGTGGTTTACAGGGATGGGTCGGACATGTGGACGTATATAGGTGGACAGAGAAGACTACCAAGTGCGTAATCGCCTCAGTTTACCGTATAGCTTGTGAGTCTAATATTCCTCGTCGGTGCAGTCCAATGGTCTGCATGGCTGTCACATACGCGGCCTGATCCTCCGTCAATTGAGGTCAGTTCTATTCATCCTAAACATAGGCCTTGGTACTGAATGTCTGGTGCGGTAGGAACTCGAAGCCGATATTATCCGCCAACAACGCGTTCTACACAATGCCAGAGTTATTGAAGCTCGGATAGCCCAGGAACGCGTCCAAGCACAGCTCGCAGCCATGCCCCAGCCCAAACCTCAACTGCTACTCTCGGAGGAAAGAAACACGCCCGTTTCTTCTCAACCAACACCTTCTGTGCAGGTGGGCCTCTCCCAACAATCACCCACACCAGAGCCTACCGCGCAAGCCAACGCTGTCGAAGAGCCCTATGTCCCGGAAGCGCCTCCACAGCAGCTTAGCTACGCCACACCGAAAAGATCAGGACTGCCGAAGACCGGCAAAGATCAAGACTGGCAACCTCAATCATGGCAGCCCGCTCCTGCACGGAAACGCACTTGATACTGTAGATGAGTGGGTTCCCCTCGACAGGTAGAAGAGCTGTACATTTTACTTGTAATATATATTCATTTTGCCACGCCACCGCTCTGAGCGCGTCGCGCGTTGAATTTCACATCCGGCACGCGTCGCGTCCTTGTGTCCGTATTGGCCTTTTGTTGCCTTCTCGCTTTGACCCAACTCACATCTTCTCCACCACCCACTACCATCGCACAACTACAAACGCGTTTGCTCTTTCCCATTCTGACACCATGGCTATCTCTCCCGCCCCAAACAACACGACAGCCCCTTCAAGGCGCTCACAACGTCTTCACAAAGCACCTCGATTGCCTCTGCCCGACGCAAGACAACCCCGGCACAGCCGGACACCTGCTCATGGCGGCACAGCTGCTCGAATGAACAAGAAACCTCAACCTCAACCTCAACCTCAACCTGAAGCTAGTCCCAGCCGGCACCCAATATCCAACAGGAGCAAACTGGTGAGCATTCGTCTTGGTTAAATACTAAGAAGACAATCCGCATCGCCTCCAAGGGCTAACTCTTGTGCGCGATAGCCCTCGTTCCCATCACGCGCCCCAACACAATCCCACAATTCTTACTCCCAAGATGAAAGCCTGTACATGGACGGTTCTGTGAACTCCGATGGTCGCTGTTCATCGCAGCCCAGAAGACCGCCGAGTTCAGTGTATGTTCTCATTTTCGACACTGTTCCCTTTCTTCGTGCTGACCAATGACTATCCTTCAGAGTGAGGCGCTATGGATTGATACCTAGAGGTGCCGAAAATCTTATCAAGCAAGAATCAGTCGAAGGTACGTCGCACTTCTCGTTTGTAGTGATCTGTGTGTCGATTCTTAGAGGCCTGACTAAGTTACATTTCGGTTGACGCTTACAGAGACACTACATCCCGACTCTCACCTAAGAGAGCCTTTAAAGAAGGCGTTCAAGAAGGTCAAAGCAGTCGCGAACAAACCAGAAATCAAAGAAGGCTTGGAGAGGGTGCACTCCCTTCTCTCTGGGTTGAAGGCAGACTTGCGCGAGGGCGAGAAGACAATGAAGCGCCTCACGTATACGAAGAACGAGATCCACAAATTCATCAAGAGCGAGATGCGCACTGGAGAGATCAAGGAGAGACCGGAATGGTGGCAAGCCCACTCGGAACGTCTCCGGGAATATAAGTGAGTGATGATCTATCCCGTATACCAAGATGATTTGCTCATCCAGCTTGTGCAGGAATAATCCAGATGCGGCCCAAAAGCTTCTGAACGCTGAGGAGCGGAGAAGAGCTGACCTGCACAAGAGAAACGAAGAAGCCGAAAAAGATCAGAAGACAGCACAGAAGAGAGCAGATGAGGCAAGAGCGGAGGAGGCCCAGTGGAATGCGGAGATGGAGAGGAGAGCTGAGGCACAGAGGGAAGCTAAGGAGGCACATGATAGGGGTCAACATGGGCTGGGGTGGGCTCAGCAGAGAGGTGGGAGTGTTGAGCTGGTGCTCGGGGGAGCTGAACAAACGAGGGGGTCTAAGCGCAAACGAGAACGTACGGGGGAAGAAGACGAGGAGACTCCCCGCGAGGATGACCGAGAACCAAGTAAGAGGACCCGGAAGGAGCTGTTTGTTTGACATCGAGAGTACGAATGAGGAGATCCTATATCTCCCATGGTCTTGTGTTGTGTACGCTTTGTCCCCACAGCGAGAGGCTGTATTGCATGTAGAGTCCAGCGACACTCAATCGGCGTCGCTGGTGCTCAGGAATCGTCCTGTATTACTTATTCGCTCACTTATTATTTTGTTTCGGAGATATTTCACGTAGGGCCCAGCGACACTCAGTCGGTGTCGCTGGTGCTCAGGAATCATCATGTATCACTTATTCGTTCAATTAGCATACATATCTTCTCGGGGACTTCGTAGCACTAGGCGTCAGAGAGCGCGGGGCATGTCATGTGAGTGGCCTTTACCGACTGCTCACGTTGACATTTTATGTTCTAAAGTCCTGAGCTGCTGCCGACTGCGTGAAGCATTAGTCTACTTCACTTAGCATCAATCAAAACGTACCGAGAGAAGTGGAAAGGACCACGAACACGATACTCCTACAGCATTCTAAACGCAAGGCAACAATCTCCTATACATTAGCAACTCCAATATCTTCCGATTCAGACTCTGTCGATACCGTGACATACATAGGCTCTTCTACACTATCAAACCTTCAAACCTTCACTCCATTGATTCCAGTTACAGCAGATTTGGCCACTGCCGCTGCCTTCCACTTCTTCATAGTCTCTTGTATATGCGGCAGTTTAATCATGGGGCCTTTCAAGTGTCTCGTCGATGGATGTATGGGCGCAGGAAGGCCTGTCTCCTCTTCACAGCGTGAAATAATCTCCTCCAACGAGCCGCCGGTGTTGAACAGCATCTCGTCGACACCTGACGCCGCGCGTACAACAGACATCTCAGCGCGGAGAGCCTCAGTTGCCGCCTTGTCAACGGTAAAGTCATCGTTTACGACCACTCCATAAGATCTCGCACCGTTGACAGTGACAAGGCGGCGAGAGACCTCTAGGGCGACAAGCTCTGGATCGCGCTCAAGTGGGTTTCCTCTAAAATGCATAGATCCATTAATGTTCAGTGCATAGATGAGAGCAGGAGCTTACTTTCCGCCACCTCCCCAGGTGCAGGATTCTAGAAGATCTCCAGGTGCAACAATAACGGCATCCGCCTTGCTGCTGCAAGGGATGCGGGTACCATCAGCCTTGACGAGTGTCTTGGTAGATCGCTTCAATAAACATAGTTAGTCACGTTGACTTTCAGGGGCAACTTCGATATATTTACCATCCCAGGCTCTCCGCCGGTCACCCCCCAAGGCTGATGGTCGTCAGAATTCGAATTTGGAAAGAAATAAAATCATCACTCACTTTCGTCAACCATCTGTCGTCGTGAAGCCCAACCTCTCCATGCGCCAGGAACCGGTAGTGAATTCTGAGGCCGTTCCCACCGCGGTAAAAGCCGGGGCCACCAGAATCTTCGATAGACTCGTAACGCTCGACGATGAGGGGGTAATAGAGCTCCAAAAATTCGTTGGGGACAGATTGCATGCTTGGCCACAGACTGTAGCATTCATGAAGAGCGGTGAGCTTTGGGAGGCGACATTGATATAGAGATAAGACTGTACCTATGACCATCAGGACCATCGCCCACAGGCCGTGCTGGAATACCTCCCGTCGAGATCTGGTACAGGAGGTAATATTCGCCTTCCTCGTCATAGCCGCTGAAGAGGTCTCTTAGGCACAAATACAAAAGAGGAAGAGACAATACAATCTTACGAATAGTATAGATGAGGACTGTCACTGAATCCGGCCGCAGTCAAGAACGCTGGGGCTTTCTGGCCAAACAAGCCAGTCAACATGTCCATGACCCGTCCAAGCAGGTGAGTCCTGCACGACAGAGCGGCGGGCCGAATTGGGTTAAGAATCGTGCCCTCTGGGATGTAAACTTCCATGAGATCGTTCGCGCCGTCATTGACCAAAATCGACGGATCAAAGACAGTGACAAGGTAGATATTGGCGAACATCTTCCACATCTCTGGGGACTGGAGTCATTCAGTTTAAATGATAAAAACAGTATACCAGAGAAGCCGACGTACAAGGAGGAAATTGATTGAGCTATCCGACTGAGGGTCCGTTCCTGACCAGTCAAAAACGAGTTTGTCGACGCCGTGCTCGTCCTTCTTTCTGAACATCTTGCAGGCGATTTTCCACGGGCCATACCCGAATCCCTGAATAACGAAACCCCAACTTTAATCCGGGGAAACTGAAAAGAAAATTAAGACGCGCTCACATCATCGTCGATGTAATCCTCGAAGTAAACCCCTTCCTCTGGTATTTGGGAGAGGATTAGGCTACCAATCGCGCGCTTATTTCGATCTAAAAGAGCGGCGAAGGCGGCGTTATAGACATCGATTCCGAAACGACTACAAAGGTCTTGCATCCTAGTCCCAGCAGTTCTACACGCTGCTATCAAGGCCTGAAGATCGGACTCAACGAAGTGCGGCAGGCGAGAGTTCCGATAGGCGATTTGGAACACCTAGTAGAAATGGAAGTAGTAAAAAAAAGTCGTGGAAGAGCGATCGTTAAACCTTACGGCTGTATTGGGAACCCCTCGTTCGAAGAGCTTGATGATCGGTATCTGTGTACCATCACCGAAGATGTCCACAGTCTTGTTGCCGAGAGAGCCCGCGACACGCCCGCCGACATCACTGAAGTGGCCCAGATCGGCAGTCCAAGCGATATGTTGTCCTTCGAAGAAAATCGGGATGATGACCACTACAAGTTCATGCGTCCGTTAATGCACTTAGACAGGGTTAAGAACGTTGACGCACGATAATCATTCAAGTGTGAGATACTTCCGCCCACTGAATATGGGTCGTTGGTGAGAAAAATCTATAGGAGCAAACGGTAAAACCCCTGTGACATGATAAGATGAACTGGATTGGGACTCACGTCGCCCTCCTCAACCGTCCCATGGTAGTTCTTCAGGAATGCCGGAATGAAACTTCCGAATTGCCCAGCCATCATCTTCCCTTCTGCGTTTGCAATCATTGGGAAGGTATCGCGCTGTTCACGGATGGCAGGACTTTGTCCAGGAATAAGCATCCGAAACAAGCGGTATTCATCAACAGTTCCAACTCACCTCATAGCCGTCCGTATGATAGTGGTGTCCATCTCGGTACGAGCATTCTAGGATGGCAATGATAAGCGTGAAAGATAGTACCAGCGGTCATGATACTGACCCTCAATGCACTCTCGATAATGTCAATCACTATTGGATCCAAACCTTCCTCGACGGTACCGCTGCCTTCAAAGCCACTCGCTGCGGCTGACGTCGTAGGACGGAGAAGTATATTACCAATCTGGTCAACTTCTCCTGTATAATCAGGCGTAACGAGGGTATTAGAGTCCAACTCAGTGACGATACTATATTAGGAGAATGCCTTGTCAGCGCTGCCAGTGTGCACGAAAAGAAGAAGTGATCCGAGACGAACCAAGGGCCCACGAGTTTATCGCCGGCACGTAGAAGCGACCGCTCGAAAATAGGAACATCTGTGTACTGAACATAGCGAAGAGCCTCAACATTGATTACTGTCCCTGTCTGACTGGCAGATAAACTGACCTCTTGACCAGCATAATAGATATGAGTCTTCTCCTTAAGTGCCTCGGTGACTGGTTCACCGGTACCACGAGGGAGTGGCAGTGTGCCCAGTTTCTCTGCCTTCTCTTCAGTCTTGACCCTGCAGTTGACAATCTCCATGGCGGCAGGAAGAATGAAGGTGAATAGTTGCTTGTGCAGACTCTCGAAGCGGCTCGCAAGCACGGTAATCCCATGCTTTTCCAGCTCGGATACCTGGAAAGATATTGGCAGTGTAAGTGCCTGACCACTGTAACGAACGTCCGCTTCATAGACGAAGACTTGATGAGCATGCTCGATGCCCTGCTGTTCAAGGACCTCCGCCCCTTTAGTAGCAAGTCCTGGGATCGCTACTTGTGAGTATAAATTTTCAAGAAACGCATATCATGATTACAGCACCTTTGAAAGCAGACAATATCTCTTCAATTTTGACTTCATTGAACCTCCGTATGAACGTCATCTTGAAACATTCGTAGAGGAATCGGTGAGCCGGTGAAGGGCCGCAATAGATAAGAACTCACTGATGTTTCATGCCTCAAGGTGGTTGTCGCATCACCGAAGGCGCAAAGCACGCCTGGGCTGGGTGGCACGATGACGAGCTTGGAATGCAGCAAACGGCCAAGCGCACAGGCATGCATGGGGCCAGCACCACCGAATGCGACTAAAGCGAAGTCACGGGGATCATATCCACTTTCGATACTGACTACACGCAGAGCACCAAGCATGCTCTCGTTCGCGAGCCGAAGTATGCCTTCTGCAGCCTCCATGAGCCCAATGCCCAAAGCGTCAGCCACGGTCATAACAGCTTTCTTGGCTGCATCGATGTCGAGCTTGAAATCGCCTCCAAGCAAGGTGCTAGGTAAATAACCCAGGACAGCATTAGCGTCCTGGACCAGAAAGTTTTGAGGTTCAGTTGAGCCACATTAGCATGGGTATGCGGATGCGAAGAACGCACGGAGACGGTGGGCTCCACGCCACCACGAGAATAGCAAGCAGGACCTGGGACAGCTCCTGCAGACTCTGGCCTATACCAGAAATTATGATGAACCAAAAAGTATAACAGGGACAGGCTAGACGCACCCCACACGCAGAGCTTTCGTGAGTTCAGGGACACGGGCAATAGAGCCTCCACCAGCCCCCACCGTCCTGACGTCTACACTCGGGGACTTGACTGTGAGATCGCCAACGACGGTATTCCTTGAAATATGAGGAACACCATTCTCTATGAGCGCTACATCGGTCGATGTCCCGCCCATGTCAAACCTTCGTAGAAGTCAGCATAGGCACGTCAAAGCACAGAGGGAGCGTACGTCAACAAGTTCTTGAACCTTCACGGCAGTCAGCATAAGTTAAGGCAAATAAAGAATGGAGCGTACTCGGTTTGCTTTGCTATAAGATTGGCCACACCAGCGACCCCTCCACTTGGGCCCGAAACTAGTAGATTCACTGGGAATTGGGACGCCAGATCGACGCTTGCAAGACCTAGATGGGATTTGTCAAAGCTGCTTGAGTGGCGATCTCGCCTTCAGAAATAATACCTCCATCTGAGCGAAGCACTCGAAGATCAACATCTTGGCCCAGCATGTTCTGAAAGTTATCGAGGTATATTCCGACTTTGGGCTTGACATACTGTGGCGAACGTCAACAAGAGCCCTCGAAATAAAATAATTCTCTAGGCGTACGCTGTTGGCAACGGTGGTCAAGGTTCTTTCTGCCGGGTTCTGCATGAGCAACTCCATCTGTTATAGTTTTATGTGGATAGCACGAACCATATTCCATAAGCTCTGGTAAGACCTGCGAACTGATTGAGATGGGCACTCCGGGGAACATCTCCTTGCAGATCTCGGCAGCTTCTACTTCATGAGCTGCATTAGCAAAGGAGTTCATCAGCGAGACTGTAATCGCATCCGGCTTGTATCTCAGGAGAGATTGAAGGCGCTGGCGAAGAAGAGGTGCGTCGAAAGGCTTGATCTCGAGTCCCTTGGTGTTCACGCCTGCAGGCTAATATTAGTGTTCAGCCGTGCGACGGTGGGTCTCGAAGAAGCCTACGTCCGGGAGTTTCGATGGTAAGCTCGAGTGGCGCTAACGGCTCAGGTTTGGGCCACACAATCCACCCGGCGAGACCACCTTCAAAGAACTGCGTCAGCAATTATCTTGACAACAGTTAGTAAACTCACCTGGAACTTGTGAGCGGCGAATCTTTGATATTCGCATGAGTCACTACTTGCACGCAACTAATGAGAAAAATGTATACCTGAAGTATGTCTTTGTAGCCCTCAGTAGTGAGCAGGGCGACTTTGGCGCCTTTGCCTTCAAGAATCGCATTGGTAGCTGGACAGAAAATGAGACCTCCGACAACAGTCGCAAGATCTCACCGGCGTACCAATAGTTGTTCTGGGGCAAGTCATAAACAGACGTAACTAATAAATAGTTTTGTGAAGTACATACCCATGGTTCAGAACATCGAAGTGGAGATCCTTGCCTTTTGCTTTGGCAAGCTCTCGGAGTTTGTCGATTCCGTTCTTGACTCCTATGCTCTGGTCATGAGGAGTAGAGGGGACTTTCGCGCGAAGTGTCTCCCCAGTCGGTGCTAGCCAGAGCAAGTCGGTGAAAGTACCTAAAGGGTTGGCGTCAAGTCAGCGCTAATAAATGTAGTGCCTGCGAAGACTTGGATACACGCCTCCCACATCGATTCCAAGTTTGGAAGTCATGTCTTTCAGCGGGTGTGAAGGATTTCTTCAGCAGATTCTTGATGAGCGACGTGGGGACGTCGTGTCTGATATCAGGAAGGTTCGACTAGCTAAGTATTTTATGTCCGAGTTAGCACCAGGAAACCGAGATTCTGGCGGTAAATTCAAAGGTGGATCTTCGTAGATTAGATAGTTCCCAGGACGGTTTGAAGCTGGAAAGACGCGTTAGTAGATTCTTGGCACTAAGCGGACTTCAGTCACAGGTTGTAGAGACGATCAATCAATGATAAGTTTCTAAAGATGCAGCGCCTGAGGGGAGAAGCAGTAATCCAAGTGGATGCTACGGCAACGCAACAGAATAAGTACTCAACTTGGTGTGTGTGTGCGTGTGTGCCGTCGGTCCGATTCTATGAGCGCTGAATGGTATCATATCTTCGCAAGCGATTACAGGGAACTCATGGGTCTGATAAGGCAATGGACTCCACATACAGCCTGACCGTCTCGAGATAGGGGTTGACGGAATGCACGGTGACCTTAGCGATATCATGGCGGGTCACAGCCGGAGAGTCTGTTTGCATCTTGGATAGTCTATAGAGCCGGTATTCGCGTCGCGTATAAGCGTTCAAACTATCGAAATCCTCGACATGAGAGTTCTTGAGACACCTTCCGTATCACTTGTGCCGGAAGGCTCTGGTAAACAGATATCTAAACAAAGTCTGTGAGATAGTGCCGTACCTTGGCGGAATCGCCGCAGGCAAACATTCTTGATTCAGCCAATGGGAGCATGCACAGAGAATCGGAGTCAGTAACAAAGGCAGAAAGGGATCTAGTCGACGCGAGCGGAAGTTCTAGGACAGCGGAGGGCCTTGACCTACACAACTGACAGTTTCCATTACCTTGAGGAAAACATCGAAAAACAACTTCTTGTATTGCATCTCTATGTCGCTAACATGCTAATGGGTGTATCAAAAGGATGGCCCGTGTAGTCCTTATAAACAACATCGCATGAGAACGAGTAGATCTATGATTCGCGGCTGATAACGTGTTAAAAGATGATGGTTCTCAAGGTAGGAGGACTTACTCTTCGGAGACCGTCACCATCAGCGTGAGCTAGGGCCGGCCATGCGGTGTTTCGTGCAGACGTCCCGAGTCGAGTCAGAAACATCAACCAAGTTATACTTCCACTGCAGTGGCAAGAGTGAGTGTCGTGCACTCTCGCCCTCATGTGCTTCTGGACTTACCTCTGTCAAGGTAACATTCCGCCCGTCCCGGTGAATGGCGAAGTCTACGGACAAAAACACATGCTCCCAGTTGGTCTCCTCGCAATGCAGTGTGAGCAAATTCGAGAGCTTGATCGAGGACAAAGTTGGGGAAGCTAATGCAAGGCGCTCGGCGTCCGCTCGAAGGAGAGCCTCTTTCCGGAAGATGTCGGTAATTGCAGAAGGGTAGTCAATATTGCATTGTAGTCTCTGAAGGTGACGCAGCGAAGGAAGGTGTTCAATGAGATGCGTCTGAAAACACGTCAGCACCAACGCATCAGGGAATGGAGTGATGGGTCATGGGGACGAATGGGAATACGTACAATGTCCTTGTCTTTCAAACACCTTTTCCCTCGAATGTTGTCGAGGTCGCCCAACATACCTAACCGCAATGTCTTGAGGCCAGGCATGATAGAAGCGAGCTGTGACGCCAATTGTCCACAGTGTTTCCGACCATTTCCTTCCAGAGAAAAGTCCAACATCTGCGCTTCGAAATCCACAACCATATCGTAGCACCCGGACGACAGGATAGCTTTACGAGCGTCCGCATCGAGATACAAACCTCGTTCTGGTTGTCGGAAGGCTTTAAAGGTGTTCAAATCCTGTCTTTCAAAGGGGGGAGGGGGGGATCAAATCAGGAGGCGTCACAGATCAAAACATAACGGAAAGGACCCAGACGTTCAAACATTCTTTGAGCATCAAGGCAGGTCCCGCCACTCCTATCCTTCGCAAGGTCTTGGGCCACGCAGAAGGCACACGGTCGGTGATAATTAGGGCAGTGGCGAGGTGATGAGCACGCGGTATAATACGATAATAATCTTCCATCCGTTCCCAGGACGTATAGCCGTCGAGCTTCAATGAGACTTGAAGATGCTCTGGGACTTGCGGACAGTGAAGCGGTCCTTCGCCCCAAGCGTCCATAACATGCAGATATTGAAGTTTCGGACACCGGAATAACTTGGATATAAGATCTATACCCCCTTGAATGTGGGGGCATTCGGGCTGAAGCATGTCGAAGCGGAGGCCGGTTAGTGACGGAAAAGGAGATGGTCCATGGAGGTAGGTTACGAGTCGCCTTGCGACGAAATCGCAATGGGAGCAAAAAGGGACCAAGGGTTCAGAGGACTGGGGATCATTTTCAGCAAGTGCAGGCCACCACTCCTGGCCTAGCCCGAGGTTGAACTCAAAGTATCGGGTGGAGTCGAAGTATTCGTCCAGATTTGGCATCTCCTCGAAGGCTTTATTGGGACACAACTCCGGATATTCGGTACAATCCGCAGCAGGACACGAAAACGGAGGAGGTCGCAGAAGATATGGAAAGGTATATGTGTGGAAGGTCTTGCAGGTTCTCGAGAGCGCTAGGATACGAGGAGATGGGAGTCCATAAGTGCTGGTGTCGTCGGCGTGTTTCACGATTTCCAGCAACATTTCTGTTGGAAGTTCTAGGAGTTGGACCATCTTGAAATCTGCGGCAAGACATTAATGAGACTGCCTGCAATATATCACGGATTTTTATACTGCTGTACCTTGTACTTGGATGAGCGTGTCAATGTCAAGGTGAGCCGACACAAGCACAATGCGGCGAGGCAAGAGTCGAAGGTGCGCCCGACTCGGTTGTGTTCAATTTGATAATGATGTAGTTCCAAGTTGGCCAACTTGCGCAAGGTTTCCCAGCTCTGTGAGAACGCCCTATGGAGGTTCAAGAAGGGATGCACCAACTGACTTCGACGAGGAGGATGTTCAAATGATGATGTTCCCCGAAGTTGACAACCAGGAGCCTCCCGGGATTTCCCGGCGCCACACTTCTACCACTCCCGCCAGTGTGGTCCAAGAGGAACGTCGCCTTTTGTTCAACTTTGAATTGTCTCTTGTATCACCAATACGCATTTTCCAACAAGCTATGGCAAGTACCAAACTAGAATCGCAGAAATAGATAAGAAATTGAGCAAAGCAAGACTACGTATACAAAATCAACAACAATCAACACCGATCGCTTCTATGTACTATACCGCTCCCCGCACCGTGTGCCTCATCCGGGCCTTCAAGCTCTTCTTCTTATAAGCAAGTAAGTAAATGATATGTATAGAGTACTTTCACCGCATGAAAACAACGTCCCAACGGCCCACCTCCCGGAATCGTAATCATAATCGGTTCCGGTGGGTCCACACAGCGTGAGGCGGTTAATTTTTTGTTGATCCCAGGCAAGGAATGGAAGGAATGAAAGGACAAGCAAAAGGATGGATCATCATGCGCGGAAGCCGACAAACTCACGCCATGACTTGACCTCGGGGGGTATCCTTCCTTCTGTATACTTCCTCAATCCGCCCTGGGGGATCTTTTTCGCGAGACTGTCGACGAAGAGCTGGGCCGTGCGCGCGTTGTTGAGCAACGGTAGTCCAAAGTCCACCGCATTCCTGAGTAGTAATAATTCTGTCAGCACCTCAAAAGCGAGAGAACCAAGAAAAGGAAAAGAGGCTGACCTGCGAGCGACATAATCCTCATCCATCACGTCCACCGCCCTCCCTTTCGCGAGATTCACCACCATCTGAATATCATAATCATCAAACACCATCCTCAACTTCCTCTTATCCGTCCTCGGGAACATGATCCTCTTCGCGCCCACATACGGCAAGCCATTCAAGAAGTCCTCCACCGCCGGCGACGAACAATACAGCTTAAACCCAAGCTCGGTCAACTTCGTCGCGATCTCCCTCATCTCGGGCTTGCTGACATCCCCACCGATCAGAACGCCCGACTTCTCCTTCGGGATCTTGAACCCAGTGGTACTGAGCAGCGAAGCCCAGTACGCCTCGTGCACGTCCTTCCCGAACGACGCGACCTCGCCCGTGCTCGCCATCTCGACGCCCAAGAACGGGTCCGCACCGCCGAGACGCGTCCACGAGAACTGCGCGACCTTGATCGACGTGTAATCCCTCTCGGTCGCCATCACATCCACCGGCTCCGGGACATTCCTGCCTACGATTGCCTTCGTCGCCGTCTCGATAAAGTTATGTCCCAGCACCTTCGAAACGAACGGGAAACTCCTCGACGCCCTCAGATTACACTCGATCACCTTCAACTCCGCCTCGTCCTGTCCTTCTTGCACCGGCTTCCTGATAACCTGCATATTGAACGGCCCCGAGATCTCGAACCCAGCGGCGACCTTCTCCGCGATCGTCTTCAGACGGGCCATATCCGATTCCGGGAGCGTATACGGCGGGAGGACGAGCGTCGCGTCGCCAGAGTGAACACCCGCGTTCTCGACGTGCTCCGAGACGGCGTGGACGATGAGCTTGCCCTCGTGCGCGACGGCGTCGACGTCGATCTCCTGTGCACCGTCGATGAATTTCGTGATGACGACGGGGTGGAGGGGCGAGACGTCGGCGGCGGCGGAGAGGTTGTATTCGAGGGTGGATTCTTCGTAGACGACGTTCATGGCGGCACCGGAGAGGACGTACGAAGGACGGATGAGGACGGGGTAACTGGAGTGCAAGGTGTTGGATTAATAAGAAAAGAATAAGTGTTTGGTACCGGGGAAGAAACATACCCAACACGCTGAGCGAATGCCTTGGCGGCTTCGACGGAGCTGACCTCGGTCCACTCAGGCTGGTCAACACCGATCTTATCGAGGATCGACGAGAACTGATGACGGTCCTCTGCCTTATCGATATTCGCCGGATCCGTACCAAGAACGGACACACCGCTCTCCTTCAGCCTCAACGCGATATTCTGCGGCAATTGTCCTGTTCAGCAAAAGTCCACACCAATCAGCCCTCAGTTCATCCCATTAGCAAACTGAGAAGGGGAACGTACCACCGACGCTGACCACCACACCCTGCGCCGCCTCCAGCTCATATATATCCATAACCCTCTCCCACCCCAACTCCTCGAAATACAGCCTATCCGCCTCATCGAAATCGGTACTAACAGTCTCCGGATTATAATTCACCATAACCGTCCGCATGCCCATATCCCTTAACGTCCTACTACAAGTGACCGCACACCAGTCAAACTCGACGCTGCTCCCGATTCGGTACACGCCGCTGCCGAGCACCATCACACCATGCTCGTCGAACTCGACGTCGTGCGAGGAGGCGTTGTACGTCGTGTAGAGGTAGTTCGTGTGTGCGGGAAATTCGGCGGCGAGGGTGTCGATACGCTTGACGAAGGGGGTGATGGAGAGGGATTTACGGTGTGCGCGGACAGTGGGTTCTGTGACAGGGCTAGAGGCAGAAGCAGAGAGGATGGAGGCGATGTGAGAGTCGGAGAAGCCCATGCGTTTGGCGGTGGTCATGAGGGTGGCATCGACGGCTTCGAGGGAACCGGCAGCGCTGAGCGCCTTGTGCGTCTGTACGATGTTGTCGAGCTTGTACAAGAACCACTATGAAAACAAAAGTCACACCGACACCCCAAATCAATCAGCAAGGGTCCACAAGGGAATAAAAGCAAAAAAAAAAAACCCCCCCGACCTTATCGATTTTCGTCAAATCATGCACCTGGTCCACACTATACCCCTCCACATACATCGCCTGCGCAATCGCAAAAAGCCTCATATCCGTCGGATTCGCCAGCGCATAATCCAACTCCTCCTTACTCATCCTCTTCCCAAACACCTCGAACCCGACCCAACGCGGATCGACCATCCTGACCGCCTTCATCAGACTCTCCTCGAACGTCCGCCCGATCGCCATCACCTCGCCGACGCTCTTCATCGACGAACCGACCTTGCGGTCGACCTGCGCGCTGAACTTCGCGAGATCCCATTTCGGGATTTTTGTGACGATGTAGTCGAGCGAGGGTTCGAAGCAGGCCGTCGTCGTTTTCGTTACGGCGTTGGGGAGTTCGGGAAGGGTGTAGCCGAGGGCGAGTTTGGCGGCGGTGTAGGCGAGGGGGTAACCTGTTGCTTTCGAGGCGAGGGCACTGTTGGCGTTACAAAAAAAAAGGTCAATATACTTTCCAATATGTTGGCCTGGCGCCGGTTATGTGACCAACCTGGAACGACTCAGACTAACAGAAAGTCAGTAAAAGATTTTTTTGAGGCAAAAGGGCGAAATCGACATACCGAGCATTGACCTCGATGACACAATATTCCCTACTCTCGGGATGCAGCGCATACTGGATATTACATTCACCAACAACGCCCAAATGACGGATGACCTTCAGGGCCGCGCTTCGGAGCATATGGTACTCGTCGTCCGTGAGAGTCTGCGAGGGCGCCACGACGATGGAGTCACCGGTATGCGTGCCAAGCGGGTCGAAGTTCTCCATGTTACAGCAGATGATCGTGTTCTATTTTGCGACATGGATGGTGAGCTTTGGCGTCATCTCTGATTTTGAGCGGAAGAAGGGATGAAAGTACGTACATCAGCACCGTCACGGACGACTTCATATTCGACCTCTTTCCAGCCCTTCATGCTCCGTTCGACGAGAACCTATAAACATCATGTCAATGAAACGGTCTCGGTATTGCAGTCAATTTGACCGAAGACGAACCTGAGGGGAAAGAGAGAGACCACGAGCAGCCAAATCACGGAGTTCATCCTCGTTGTAGGCGAAACCAGAACCGAGACCACCAAGAGTGAAGGCAGAGCGCATGATGACGGGGTAACCAATTGTTGCCGCGGCATCGAGAGCGTCATTGACGGTAGAGACGGCGGTAGACTGTGCAACGGGGATGTCGATTTCTGAGTCATAAGAGAACGACAGTTAGCCATAAGCGCCGGAAGTTCAACATTCCAGTGCCACACTACTTTGGGCCACAATGCGTGGGGCACGCGGCGAAAAAAAATCTCCCGGACGGAACTCCCAACCACTGCACCCAAAGGATTTGTTCGAGAACGAGAGGACTGCATTATGAGGAATTTCAAAAAGAAAGGACGGGTACCTGCCAAAGCCTGAACGAACAAGTCTCTGTCTTCCGAAACCTCCAAAGTCCTAATCGGCGTACCCAAAACCTTAACACCAAGCCTATCCAGGACACCCATCCTATCGAGCTCAATACCGACGTTCAAAGCGCTCTGACCACCGAAAGTAAGCAAGACACCGTCCGGACGTTCCTTTTCAAGAACGTATGCGACGTAGTCGACCGAAATGGGCAAGAAGTAGACCTCCGAGGCGAGATGGTGACTGGTTTGCCATGTAGCGATGTTAGGGTTAATGAGTACGGCGTCAATGCCCTCCTCACGGAGCGCTTTCATAGCCTGTGAACCGGAATAATCGAATTCTCCTGCCTGGCCGATGGAGAGACCTCCCGAGCCGACCATGACCACCTTCTTGACATCTGCACGGGGTAGTTTTGGGAGTACCTTTGCCGAGATCCTGCGAGCGAGTTCGGAGGGCGAGTTGAGCACACGCTCGCCGTCCTGGGGAGCATAGTCACCGACGATGGGGGCAGCGACGGCGCGGGCAGGGAGCGAAGGGTGGGTGAACCGGCGCGCGGCGGAGAGGTGGAAGGCGCGCGCTGTGGTGGATGGCTTTGGAAGGGTATGTACTGGTGCTCGCGCGAGGGAGTGTCGGATGGGACTGAAGAGCCCCATCGTAGGCCGGAGAGGAGAGCGTTGGTAGTGGCCGTTGGGAGCAAGAGGCTCTTGACTCACTCAACTTTCAACTTTTTCTTCCTTAGAGCGAGCCACGCCCTCGGCCGATCTGCCCCTCTCTGGTGGCGTAATAACCAACTGTGGCCCACGACTCCGGCGAAGCATGACGGCGATCACTGGGTCTTTCTTTCCACGGTCTTCACGGAATTCGAACGTACTTCATGTGCTCTTCTCGCTCTGCGCAGAACAGCTGCCAGCGACTCAGTCATGCAAATGTCAAGTGGGAATCCACCTCGCACAACACGACGCAATCGTGACCATACCGCACCCGTTTTTTACAGCATCTACATAGCACAAACACTCTCCACGAGCCGTCCTCATCGCAAGATTGCCCAATCATCCCTCGCAGGATCCCCAACTGGTGGGAACAGTCCCCCCTCCCCCTGAGCATTACCTCCACCCCCAGCCTGCTGCTCAGCTCTCCTCCTCTCCTCCTCCCTTAACCTCTCCACATTCCTCGCCCTCACATACAACAATATCGCGACCCCCATGAGCGCGCCCACCAGGACTGTCGTCTCCCAAAAATCGTCCATCTCCTCGTCCTCCCCTCCTTCGTGCCTGTACCCACCCCTCAGCGCACCTTCAAAATAATCTTCCGGCCCGAAATCAGAGTCCCTGTCTGCTTCTGCGTTGCGTCGGTCGCGGGCCCACTGCCGTACGTCGATGGTCATGATTAGTGAATAGGAGTACGAAGACGAGAAGAGAAAGAAGAGAAGGCTGTACGCACTTGGACAGGGTCTTCGTCGTCTGGAGGGACATCGATCCCTCTCCGCCTGTTGAACTCGTCCCTAGCCTTCCCGTAATACCACGGACTGTTGTCATCATCGTCATGCACAGGAGCCTGCTGTTCTTCGACCGCAGCGCCCCCTCCTCCAGTCCGCGTATCCTCCTCACTTCTCTTCCCCTCGTCCAGTTCTCCACGAGTCTCCTGAGTGGCTGCGGACTCGTCTGTGGATGGGTCAACGAGGAGTTCAATGAACATGTTATATCACCAAATGATAGCTGGGGAGGAAGGACGAACCATATTCGTCTTCATACTCAAACAAACTGAGCCCGCCCTCGCCACCCATCGCCGTATGCCAAATACTCCTCAAATGCAACTTAACAAGCGAAAGCAACACCGGCAAATACGCCTCACTATTCGTCTCCATCGCCAAATCATAATGTCTCTTCGCCAGATGGAAATCCTGACCCGTACAGAATGAACATTCAGCAACTCGAACCGTCAGAAGGAAGGAGGGGGCAGAAAACGCACCTGCGGCACCCCCAGCCCATTCTCATACATCCACCCCAGATTCCACATCGCCAACGCGCTCACCTGCGTCCCCGCCGCGCTCTGATAATACCCCACCGCCTTCTCGTATCTTACCTCCTCCGGCTCGTCCGGTACGCCCAGCCCATGATAATAATAGTCTCCGACCTTGACCAGCGCGTCGACGTTGTTCTGCGCGGCGGAGCGGGTCCATTGGGTCAGTGCGAGGCGGGCGGTGTCGTTTGAGGGGGAGAAGGTCTTGAAGCGGGTGTTGCGGAGGACGCTCTTGTCTGTAGTCGTAGATATTGATTTCATGAATAAGGGCGTGGAGATCCCGCATGTTAGGAAGAGGAAACGCACCCTGATCCAACACATACGCCAGATTATTCTGCGCCATCTCAATCCCTCTCTCCGCCGCGATCCACCACCGCAACATCGCCAGCTCCCTCCCCGCATTCGTCTCCAGCCTCCACGCGTCCTCGCCTGCAGTGAGTAGATCATCGTCCCAAGCACCCCGTTCGGCCACGACCTTGTAGAACGAGACTGCTACGGAACATGAACCCGTCCTCATTGCTTGCGGTAGCATCTTCAGTTGCTGGGCTTGGATCTGGGCGAGGTAGTAGTACGCTTCGAATGGCGAGCCATGGCGAAGTGCGGTCTCGAAGTATGTCGTGGCGAGCTTGATCTCCTTCCTCTCTATACCTCCATCAGCAATCCATCTCAATTTGACAGGAATAAGGAGGAAAGACACTCACGCAAATGATACTTGCCCATATTCACCTGCGCCTCCGCCAACTCCTGCCCCGCCGCGACCCCGAAATACCCCACCGCCCTCTTCAAGTCCCTCTTCCCATCCACCAACCCATCCCTCCAAATAATCCCCAACCCATTATGACTCTCCTTATCCGCATACTCCGCCCCCCTCTCAAACCACATCCTCGCCCTCCCCGCGTCCTGCCTCAGCCCCTCCCCCCTCAAATACATCCGCCCCAGATACCCTGCCGCTGCCGCTGCGTACCCGACCGGGCCCGCGCCCTCCTCGCGCGCCGGAGAGCGGTGCGAGAGCGGGTCGACGGGGTCTGTGGGCCAGATCTGGCGGGCTATGCGCGAAAAGTAGTAGTATGCGCGTTCGAAATCGCGTGGAATGCGCGCGACGCCTTCGCCGCCTGAGGCGGCACCACCCTGTGCGGCGTAGATGCTGCCGTGGTAGAAGATCTTGCCGAGACGGAAGGCAAAGTCGGTTTCGCCGCGGTCGGCTTGGAACTGTTTTGGGTTTCGTTAGAGACGGAGACGGAGACGAAAACAGAGACAGAGACAGAGTGCGGTGTAGATGAGGAAGAAAGCGTACGATGTAGTACTCGAGGATGTCTTCCCAGGTTTCTCCCGCGGCGTGCGCGCGGAAAGCTCGGATGGCAGGTCGTTGGCCGTTCATTCCTGTCGAGGCGACGCTGGCGCCGGGACCATACACGCCTCCATCCATGTCCGACAATCGTGTAGGTGTGAGCGGAAGCGTTCGTCCCCCAGGAGGACCAGACATGAACTTTGCCATAGCTACGGTTCGGGTATTAGCCTAGAGTTGGGAGGACTTCTGAAAGGCTGGAGAAAGACGTACTCTGTTCAGCAGCCTGTTCATACCACTCCAAAGCGCGTCCACAGTCCTCGATGGCGCCGATCCCAGACCAATACCTGTAGCCCAGCGTCATCTGTGCACCTTTATCTCCTCCATGGGCAGCAAAAGTGTAGTAGAGCTGAGCTTTGGCCTGGTCTACGGGGACGACGTCATGGTACCCAGTGGCATGCATGAACGCGACGAGTGCTTGTGCCGTTGCGTTTCCCGTCGAAGCGGCATGCGAATCGAAGGCATCGTAGGCAAGTGCAGGATTAGCTCTAAAATTCGGAGTTGGCGGGAACTGGATGAACAAAGCCAGGTAATGAGCGTGTATCTTTGACCAGAAAAAAAAAAAACAAGAGAAGATACTGACTAAAGTGATCCTTCCAAGCGTATACAACGCGTCCATGTTCCCTAGATCAGCAGCGTGCTGTAAAAGATCCACGACCTTGATCGCCTTCCTCGTCATCTCCTCGTCCCGTCTTCGGGCTCTGTACTCCTTCCTCTCCGTCCTGGCCATCAATATCTTCGGTGGCCATACCTTCTGGAACAACTTGATGCCGATACGGATCGCGCTAGAGAAGGGGCCTTGGCCTTGAGCATTGAGGATCACGGAGAGGAGGGAGTTGGAGTGCGGAGTGGTGGACGGCCAGGAGGATATTGGGGCGTTGGAGGGTTGGGAACTTGGGAGAGAGGTTAGGGTGGCGAGGGTGGAGAGAGCTTGTTTATATGCCCGGGCAGCTGGAGAAAATGGGATGATTGTTAGGTATAGCAAAGATCTACTGTGATTGACACTGACCCTCTGCCTCCGTATCAATCTCGGCTTCTGGCTGTAAACACATATCCGTCAGTTCTGATACCACAAGAATATTGTGTGAAGGGAAATTGTGGCCCAGGCAGGATAAAGCACCACGGTGAAAAGCGTTATGAGTCTATAACTCCATATTCTTTCCAGAAGCTCTTGGTGCAGCGATCATCATACTATTTTGTCTCTCCACCCGAATTGAACAGGGGCTGTCCAGTTGTTAAAGGTGATGATGCTTGCGCGTTAAGGTTAGGGTTACACGTTGGCCACCTTACGCCACTCATGATGCGCCGCCACGTAGAACTGCCCACTCCAATAATCTTGATACCACAACCACCAACCACCCAATAAATCATAAACAAGGCAGAAGTTGCTCACCTTTCCCTCAAGAGTAGTCTGAGACTCAGAGGTGGACGCCGCACCAGTAGCAAGGCCCGTGGTCGTCTATACTGTACATTAAGGCGAGAAGTAGTCAAACTTGAAGGATATTATCGTACCTCTGGTTCTGCCGGTTGTTCTAGAGTAGCCCCAGCTACTGCTGCTAGTGCAATAAGACCAAAGGCGAGCCACGTTGCTTTCCTGGTGCGCGCATTGCGCTTCGCCGTCATTGAAACGTGAACTTGCCGGATGTATGACCCAGTAAATATTTAAGACCGTGTAGCCTGCAGAGCACAAAAACAGGCTTATATAGGTCGCCTTATTATGTCCAAGAATGAGTAGAGCACCGAGTTGTGGGGGTAGAACGCGACCTGCGGTGAGAGGGGAAGTTTCGATGACCGAGCGGCAGCCACACGAGTTTACTTTACACGTCGCGTCGGGCCACGTGAGTTTATCGCATCTGATGTTCACTGGATCGACGCCACTCGTCTTCGCTTTTCTTTCACAGCAACCACCACATCGATGGATCCGGACAGATTTACTACTCTACCCCCAGAAATGCTCCTCGAAATCGCCAATTATGTAGAAGAAGAAGGCGGCTCCTTCGAATTCCCTTGCTTGGCCACACTAGCCCTCTCCCAAACCTGCAGAACCCTTAACGCCTTACTCGAGCCTTTCCTCCAACGACCTCATTCCCCGAATGTCCTGCTCGACATTCCTTCTGATTATCATATTAATTTGCACAAGGCTGGCCTGTGTCGCAGCCGCAGAATGAAATTTGAGGCGTATGCGAGCCCCGACGTATACTTTCATTCTGTTCGTTGGCTTCAGCTAGATTTCTCGCAGGGAGGTGCAAGCCAGAGATTTTGGCAGGCTCTCGGTGAATATCAGCTCGATGATGATGAGCCTCTGATCTCTTCGTGTAGCGATTGCGATTTCATGACGAGAAACCTCGTTCACCATCTGCAAGGCCCTGCGCCACTCCAGCGCCTCAAAGGATTGTCCCTCGGCCTACCTAACTCAGATAACAATGACTTCCTTCAATCATCGGTAGACATCATCGAGAAACTCTTCCGGTGCCCAAAGCTCAGATTCCTCTATATCACGGACGTATCTGAATGGAGCCCATTGGTCTATATGCCCGAAGTACCGGAACATCTCATAGTATCCCTGGACGTGGCAGCCTTCGCGAGGGAAGGCAGGATGGAGATGTACTATAATCTCGTTCCACATCCCGTTTCGATTAAGGTCGAGCTTTTTCAAGCCCATGAATGGCCGATAGAATGGAATGAATCCATTCGGAGATTTCATCTTCACGGGGGAAATGAAGCCTCCCAGTTACTGGCCTTTCTGAGGGTAAGCTTCATGCTGAGGGCGTCTTTTTCTGATACAACTATTGGCTGACTCACAATCTGCAGGGAGTTGCCGATGCCGAGGAGTTCAGAACCAACGGCCTCTATTTGGACCAAGATATCATCTGCAAAATCATCGCACGATCTGGCTGCTGGGAGATGATCGTCGATTTCGATACCAAATCCCTGACGTTCACTTTCGATGAGCCAAGCGATACCAGTGGATATGATTATTTGGAAGATGATTCCGATCCTGAGGAGGAGACGAAGAAGGTAAAAGAGCCGGAGGAAGGGTTTCATATAATAGAGCTCTCTCCCCGCATCCTTCAGATCATGCCGGACGTTCAGATACTTCGCCTGCGTCTCGATGGTCGATGCGAGGAAAAGGAATATGAGAAGAAATTCGGGATGGACGACGCTGATATTGTACGTGTCTCCGCACATCCGTCTTGACTCGATAAATGGTCATCATCTACATACTCTACCTCGCAGATCGCACTCATCCAACACCTGGGCTCCCTCCGATCCTTACGCAAACTCGAAGTTGACCTCGAATACCCCTACAACTTCAGCGTAAAGCGTCGTTTCGTCTGGCTCGAAGGAGACGCTAAGATGATCGCTCAGGCTGCCTCACCCTCATTGACGGAAGTAACGCTATCATACCTCAGTCATGCTCCTGTTAAAGAAGAGAACCACAAGCTGGATCGCATAATGTCCTCGTGGAAAGTAAGCCGTTATGGAGACAGCTTGTGGCTCGATAAGATGGTATGTCATCTGTCGATAACCGATATATTCACGACCACCGAAACTAATAGATCTCTTAGATGCCAAGTTTGCTTGGAGGGCGTTGGCAGAAGTTCTGACCGAGCGGCCAATGAGCGTTAGTGAAAAGTTCCAAGTTTTCACTAACATATACGCCCTGATGATGCCTTTACATCTAGATTCCCTATTTATCAACTGGGACGAAATATAGAACTGCCCTCAGGTAGAATGGAAAGGATCGGCTGTCGCTTCTCCGAAGTTGAGGATGAGTACAGCTATATTTATGAGAGAAGGAGATCGGATAGGCGATTTGCTGGATTGTTTCTGAAATTTCTGTCCTTCTAGAGTCTTTGACGCAAGCACACGTAGATTGATTATGCAATGATTCACTCTCGACGTGCTTCGGATGCGTTCCCTGAGCACAGGATGGTCTGTGACGAAGTTCCAAGCGTCACCTTCGCGAGTACGGCACCCGTAGAGCGGTGTCATAATTTCAATTTCGGTCTCGCCTCGACCGTTGTTCCATCCTTTGTTCATTTTCCCAGTGAGATAGATGCCACGGCGGACATCAAGCTCATACTTGTAAGATCTTCGAGCATGTTTAGTATAGCCGATATCGATGCTAGGGCCTTTGAGACGATCGAGAGCCTTGACGACACGATGCCTCCTATTTCCAACCGAAGAACAATTGGACGACCTGTTCCAGACGGTGTCACTGTGTCTATCTCGAAACGGCCACCACAAGATATTGACACATTCGTAGAACCTGAAGTTGAAGTTGAAGAACGCAAGATGATTCCTGAGTAATTGATACATATTGACGTGCCTCTGCTGCTGTCTGACTTTTCATTTGCTCTATTTTTCGTGTTTTGTTTTGTTTTGTTTTGCATCTGTCAGTACGGAACGTGCCCGTGAATTGATCGAGGCGTGGCAGCAGGAGTACGAAGGCGGCGCCCTGGACAACTTCTTGGAAGCAATAAAGTGGTACGAATCGAATTATCGACCCAAAATCCACTACGGCCGTACGATCTCCATATTGCAGTCGAGTGGCACAGGCAAGTCGCGACTGGTTGATCAGCTTGCCTCGGTGGTACGTCCCGCAATTTTTTTTCGGCAACCTCTGTCAAGACGTTATGCAGACGCTGAACGTAGGTGTTCCACAGCATCCTGTACTCAGTGTAGTCTTCCGAAAGACGGATGACGTAACAGAAGGCTGGCCACCTAGGGATCGTCCAGTTCTGGAGTTCTTTGAATATCACTCTAAAGACGATGACACTGTTCCGCTTCGAGTCAAAGAGATAAGGGTAAGTGGCTTCTATCTCTTTGTTCGACAGGCTCTTACTAGAGAAAACCATTTAACTTTCGATAGGGCGAGGAGATGTCTGCCGCATTCCTCGGAGCGATGATAGGAGCCGTTGCCGATAGAAAGGATATCTCGCTCATCAAGGGTGAAGGAACAAAGCTCAGCTACGGTCTCCCTGGAACCGCAGAGGGAGCGCGGCGACACGCATTCTTCGAAGTCGTTTGCGAAACTGCGGCGGCCATGCTTGACAAGGAAGATGCGTTCCTTGTTCAGAAGCGTAGGTGGATCGAGTCACTCAGTTCCTCTCGGCGAGAGAGTGATCCCGACAAGGTGGACAAAGAATTGTCGAAACGCAGCCCTCAGTGGCATGCCGAGCTCTTTGCGAAGTTCTGCCAGCCAGCTTTCGATCGCTTGAGTGCCATACTTCAAGCCGCCGGCGAGACCAAGTTTTTCCTCGCATTGGACGAGTGCACCATTCTCGGATCTCCGCTACCGAATGAACGTGCGCCTTCCCGCAAAAGCTCCTTGATCGCTTTCCAACGGATCCTCAAAGCTGCGGAGCATATGACATCGCCTGTGTCTATCTTGTTTCTTACTCTCGACACTACTTCCTCTGCGTCCAAGCTGGCTCCTCAGGGCCCCCATGCTCCGTCGCGACGGCTTACCGTTGATCTAAAGCCGCTACCTCCTTTCACCTACCTGGATTTCAACCAACTCAAAGACCGCTTCAAGAGGCTCACAGCCTCATCATCGCTAGACATCGATAACCTGAAATATCTAGGTCGTCCAGTATGTTTCATCTTTCTCTCTTGTATTCTAGAGCGTTACGCTGAGACTACTTGACCGTCATAGCTGTGGTCGACGTTGACGGCATCCGAGGTTGTGACTTCGGCGAAGGAAAAGCTACTAGCCGCTGAAGAATTCACTCCAGTGGACCTGAAGCAAGTCCTGGCAGTGTTCGCATCCAGAGCATGCCTCAAACTGGCGGGGAACGACGCTGCCAATCGGATCGCCGCTGACGCCGTCAGCCATCACATGCGCATCCTCGTCTCCGTGGCGAAAACCACCCTCATCACCACTGTTCCCTCCGAACCTATACTCTCCATCGCCGCCGCCGTCGCGCTCACGGAGTCCTTTCAAACCTACCACAATGCCCTCAACACGTTATGCGCCGAGTTGGAACGCCAGAATTCCGTCCTCGCACCTGGAGAGGCGGGGGAGCTCTGCTGCCGTCTTCTCCTTCTCCTCGCTCGCGATAAGGCTACTACCGACTTGCATGGGACCTTCGTCAGAGAGAAGCCGGAGATGGACAGGTGCTATATCCACGCCATTGGATTGCACGACTTCTTATCGACCCTTCTCGGACAGACTCGGTATGGATTTCAGGCGCAGGAAGAGGAGGAGTCAGCGGAGGATCTTCGGTCGCTCTGCGAGGGCTTGTCTATCAACTTCACTCACTTCATACAATACGAGAAGACGATCGAGGAGCTCACTCTGGACGAGCTCGAGCACGCCTGGTTCTCTGGCGCCGCCATCCAATGCTGCCATAATCAGCCGGTCATCGACGTTCTCATTATTTACTACAGCGGGCCTATCGACGAGCCGTTCAACCGGTCAGATCTCGGAGTAGTCGGCATTCAGGTCAAAGCCAGAACCAAGCAGGCGTATGGTGCGGTTGGAGAAGGCTTGACCGTCCCACCCATTCTTTACCCGAGCGCCAACAAGTCCGAGGCCAGAAAGGTCAAACATCCGACAATCGTCATGCTCATGGACCTGAGCACCGAGAAGACGTTCCAACAGAACGGAAGGATGAAATTTTTGGTAAAGAGAGCGGCAGAGAAAACGATCAGCTGGTCGGGGTACATCGCGGACGAGCCTGAGAACATCTTGATCAACGTTCGCGGATGCTCGGCGTTGCAATATCCTGTTCTAGATCGATTCTCGGAGCCGTTTGGGAAGATTTTCAAGACCATGAAGGCAAGTCAGGTACCGGGGGTTTTGGGTGACCTAGAGGAGCGGATGATGGTTGCGATGTACCCAATCGAAAGGCTGTCGAAAGTGCAAGAGGCTGAGCAAGAGAAGAAGAAGAAGGAGAAAGCGGCGGAGAATAGGAAGAACAAGAAGGCCGCGAATGCTGCGAAGAATACGAAGGACGCGAAGAGCACCAAGAGCGGGAGGAGCAAGGCTCGGGCGCCGAAAGATGATATACAGAGTGAAGAAAGCTTCCCAGATCTTACAGACATGCGAGAGGCATTGTCGAGTGCGGACTCAGAGTAAGTCCTCTGTGATCTGGCTGCTTCGATGAGTACGACTTTCTTCCATTATGGCATCGTAGTAGTATATTGTTCCTTGTTTGTGCCATGTCATATAGTTGCATGAGAATCATCTATCCTCCGTAATTCATGATTACCGGTTGTCATAGGCTGCAGTTGGGTGAAGAAAACCGAATGGGTGTTTCTTAGGCCTATCATACACAAGATATGGCTGTTTTCTCGGGAGCGGTTTTATATCGCATAGAAGGCTCGCAGCAATGAAGACGTATCCAAGTTATGTGGAGCACATCATGTCTTTCCGAGATGTACTCCTCAAGAATGGCAAGGACGACTTCTTCCGCGATAGAATACACCTTAGGTCAGAAGACACTGTCAAATCCTCATGCAGGAGAAACATTACATACGTAACCTTCTTTTAAATTTGATTCAAGGTCTACACGAGAAAGTGTCGCCGTTTAACGTCACTATCGAGTTTGGAAAGAACGCTTGGTGCGATGACTTCAATACACGTAACTACGTTATCGCCGTTCGTAGGGTACAGCGAAACCGTGACGGTATGGACATCGATGTACGATGTATAGGCTTCGTCAGCGGAACGCAACAAGCCGTCAACACTCGAGGAAGTATCCGTTAGAGAAAGAGCTGCGAGCCGCAAGCGATGACGATGACAGTGAAAGAGGGAAGGAATGAGTTTATTCTTCTTCTGTAACCGTCCGTATACGTCAACAGGGGATAACAAGGACACCAAGTGAGCACCACGACCGATCCTACAAATAAACAGAACAAGAAGAAGGCACACGCATCGCAGATCAAAACCTCTCACCCGTTGATTCGTAGGACTTACAACGTTTCACCCACTCTTCTATTCTTCTGGTCTGCGCCACTCAGCGCACGGAACCCCCAACTCTTATCCTCACACACGTTTACATCCTCCCATCAATACTCTCCCCCTCACGATCCCTTGCTCCCATCCCAAGCAAGTCGTGCTATCGTGGTGCTCGACTCTAGGAAGATGAAACTGGGGCCCGTGATTCTTGTCATAGACGATATCGGACGTGACTTGCTCAGCGTATTCGATGTCCATGGGGCCGATGGCGGGGACAGATAGACTAAAGGAGACAGATCCGGACCGAGACTCCTGCTGGAAGGCAATTGCGTTCCATGCAGACGTCTTTGCATGGCCGTAGACGAGCAGTAAGTCATCGCAAAAACTGCGAATGATATCCCAGCGAGGACATGAACTCCCTCCGTCCAGGTCCCCCAGAGTGGTCGGGCGTAGTCTGTGAAGCGCGACACGGGCTGAGCCCACCGATCCTCCCCAGGCGTTTGCATGAACAGCGCTGCCCCGGAATCTCGGCTGGAACTGAACTCAAATTTACCTCCCAATCCGAGAGGACTTCATGAACCAGCAGAGATCAGACTTGGTGAGTAGTGAGTTGTAGGGTGAGATCCACGTACATATTGGGAGGCTGAAGCTCTGCGCCTGCCTTTGACCTCTTGATTAGCGTGTTGTGCGATGCTATTGGCCCATCCAGATGTGCGTGAATGCGAACTGCTGACGTGGAGATCTCTAGTGGCTGATGTCCACTCGGTACGCCATCGGGATTGGGCTCGAAGAGTATGCTCTCCCCGGGGTGGAAATATTCAGATGGCCCACCAGACCCGGGGGAAGGCGAGTTCAGACGGGAGAGACTGCGACTCAGTGACGGATCCCTGGAGTCCTCGAAGAGGACGTTGAATACTCGCTCAAACCTTCCATCACTAGGGCAAGGTCCATTTAGGATACACCACGAACGCATATACAACGATCATAGAAAGAACGTACGAGATATATCCGACATCTCCAATGTGGACTTCTCTGCCATCGCCATTAGGCTCTGCATGCCATATAGGTAGACCATAAGCACGAGGCGTTAACTCGCGTTCTACAACTGCCAGTAGGAGAGGGGCATGAAAAATGTAGAGAAACGCGGTGGGTCTAACCTAGAAGACGCTACACGTCTTGAGAGTGTTGCTTTCTGTACAATTTAAAGAGGCCCACGGGCGCAGCTTCCCTCGAATGCTTATGTGGAAGGCTGTACCAAATGCACTGCTTGTTGTACAAGATCAGTAGGACGGGATGACATCGAGCGCACGAGACTTCTAGTCTACACGAGGAGCCTGATGAACATCCTCCATTACGATGCGAGTGCAAAGAAACATAGCAAGACGAACGGTTAAGGTATGGAGTAGGTTGACTCGCAGCAAAGCAATGGGGTTGTAATATTGCCCGTGAGCTAAGGGCCTTACAAACCGTGTAAGATGCGAACACACAACAGGTCCGGGGTGCATGATTTGGAGATGTGAACGTGTCAGGCTATGTGGGCGTATCCGACTATACAGACGGAGGAAATGACGTTTAGAAGGGGCCTGGAACGCTCTTTCTGGTCGCAGTTTGAGATCGACAAGGCGGAGTGCTGCTCTGCTGTAGTCTCACAAAGGAGTGGTTCGATGTGGACAGTCTACACGTGAACGGACTCGGGAGCTCGCCGTGCCATGCACAGGTCGTCCGAGGCCCTGTGGCAAAAAAGTGGACGACGGCCCATATCGCCCCGGAACCAGGATGATACAATAATGCAACAAATTTTGCGCACGCAGTGAGCTTGGAATCGAGCGGCTTGGCGTGCTCGATAGAAGGATGTGAGCAAGTCAGAGTTTGGGCCACATCGTCTTGTGCACCATAAGTACTGGTGCTCACGTTCGAAAGGTACCAGACCGTATATCACTCACCTGTACTCATGACCCACTCGAGCACGCAAAAAGGAACGATCACGCCAGCGCAATGCCGGAAAGAGCCGACGCGAGTGTGTCCATGATGGTCATGGTCCCATCTTCCCCCTCCTCCTTCGCCATCTGGATATGCGTCATCTGAGACGCGAGCGTATCGATTTTGTCATCTAGAGTGATCGCTGCCCCGTTCGCCAACGAAACACTCGCAAGTGCGCTCTCCAAAATCTCCCTCACGGCCTGGTGTTTCCGGGCCTCCTCGAGATATACTTGGTTCATCAGACCAGAAACGAGAAGTTTGTTGTCGTCGAGCCATTGGCCCCATACAGCGTAGTCGGACTCCAGCAGCCGGAAGACGTCTTCCTCATAGACGTTTGAGAAATCGATATCAGATCTCGAGAGGATCGATCGAATCTTTGGGAGAATGCTTGAAGGGAGGGGATCCGTCAGTGTTAGGAAGTCGTCGCTGGTGAAAGTGCGGGCAGGGAAGGTTGTTGGTCCATGTTGAAAAGGTTCAGGAGAGATCGGAGACGACGTGCCCGATCTGACTCTGATATGCTCGTGCTCTTCCTCAGAGGGTGAGTACCTAGACCATGACAGGCTGCCATCATCGTCTTGCGGGTAGTGGTTAGGCTCGGAGGGGATTGGGAAATTGGCGTTCATGGGTACAGGTAGTTGGGGTCAGGGGAAACAGAGGGTTGACAAAATACGCCATACCCACACTCGCCAGGCACGGACAACTTACGCCACCTTCCGTTTTGGGCACATCTGCGTCTGCTTGTCGAGGACTTATCCCGCCCAAGAGAAACATTCTTTTTTCGTTTATTCTCGCATTAAATCTCGGTGGATCGCGCGCTCGAGCTAGGTTCCGCGTCAGCGGAGACCTAGCTCGAGCGTGCGATCCACCGGTTAGGTTGGTTAGGTTCTGGTTAGGTTCTGGTTAGGTTCTGGTTAGGTTAGTTAGGTTCAGTTAGGTTCAGTTAGGGTTAGGTTCCCCCCGAGCGTTAGCGAGGCCGAACATAAAAAAATGCCCGAACGAGTCTTTAGTGTGCCCACCTGAGAGGATCCGGCTTGGGGGACCCCCCGAGCGCAGCGAGGGAGGGGAGGATCCTCGAACGGTGGGTACTCTTCGGGCGCAACAACGAAAAAATTGTTAAACAATATCTCAGTCTTCCCAAACTGGTGACAGAAATGAGCAGTTAAATTCTCTGATAAGTGTCGATGTTGCCCACTGTGGCGCATCTCGTCGTGTGCCTGGTGCCCCTGCCGAGTATGACTGTGGCGTATGTTGTATATACTCGGGGAAACAAAGGGAAATGTTATGTGAGGTTCGAAGCTTCCGGGTGCCTGGTTTATATAGACAAGGAAGCGTAAGTCCCGTGACTGTAAAATGAAATCAGCGGTGACTGGGCCACGTACCAGTACAGGAGAGAAGCAAAAGACGGGCTAGGGGGACCTTCTTATGCATTTCGATGATGTCTTCTCTGAATTTCCTCTGAGTGCCATCCTTATCAAACAAAGCATCGTAGAGTACGGTGGGTGGAACATCGACATGGACTTGAAGCTGCTCAGGACCGAAAGGAGTGAACAGGAATTTGACGCATGCGCTGAAATTCTGTAGAGCCTTTACAATCTGATCTGTAGTAGCCGTTAGCACTAACGTGATTGGCTTCCAGTTGTTGGGAAGGCTCTGAAGCCAAGCCTCGACTTCGCTTTCTCCCTCCAACGCCGACTCGAAGGATTGATCTGCGGAATCTGCTGGCATGGGGTGAGAGATGGTGTTGAGCGGAGGCGTTACGCTTGAGAGAGGTGTTATAGTGTGAGGGGAAGAACGAAAGGATAGGGACAGCGTCGCAACTGAAACGAGACCTTATATACACGTGTGTCAGTTTATTGTTCTGCCCCATCAGGCAGATCAACACGATCAATATCGTCAGCGTGGGAGTGTTCCCACGCCCGCTTTCCCGGATTCCTCTCGGACTCTGCTTTACCAACGGTGTCTCATTGTGAGTCCTGACAGAACTAAAGAAGCTCCACATGCTGTGGCACTGACCATACTTATTTACTCTAACAGCTGGCCCTGTTATTTAAGCCGTAGTTTGCCAGTGGGCCCATCAGCTGTCGCTGGTATAGTACTATGTCTGTTCCGCTTACTTGTATACTCTTCTTCAACAATCTCCTGTAACTATTGTGAACACATCGCGGCTTCTGGGACAGTTACTCTGATACGGGCCTGTTCAGCATGACGTAGCCTCGAAGCCTCGAGGTGGTGTTGCTGGAGGAATTGATCTTCTTTCCTTTCTTCCTCGAACGAGGGCTACAAAGATTATTTGATGTCTTTTTGTTATCGAGCTGTTGTTTCCGGTAGGCGCTGTGGCCCTCGCTTCTTTGGTTCCGGAAAGCGTACGAGTACAGTAGATATCGCACGTTGTCCTAGTTGTCTTCCTTCCTCTAGTTGTGACACTGTTTTTAGAATACAGCATCATGTTGATTTGGTGTATGAAGACTGTGGAGAACAACGATTGGTAGACAACAGCGCTGTTCAGGAGGACAGTCACCCTCCGGTGTTCAATTTCGCTATCAAGGTCCAGGCCGGGTATGTATACGACTCACCAGGACCCCTGCATATGCCGGAGGAGGTCCCATCCGAAATCCCCAAATTTTGCCCTTTTTGTCGCACGATTTTGGGCCCATTTTTGTCCGCATGACGATGGTACCTCAGGATTTTGACCATTAGAGAGCGTGAAATCGCCCAAAATCGAAACTCAAAAGCCGAGACTGGAACGGTTGAGACTCCAAACTCAGTGGTGAGCGCTCGTGCCCGTGGAGCGAAACTCAATCGAGTTTCGCTCCAATCTCCGAGTTTAGATTCTCGCGGATTTCACGCTCTCTTTTGTCCAAGCGATGTCGTCCTCGTTGGGGGTTTAAATCTCGAAAGAAAAAGGTGATGTACACTGTCAATAATTCTCACAAAGGATGCTTGAACTGACAGACTTCTGAAATTTCAGCCTTTTTTGAAGGCTGACTGCACGAAGAAATATGGAGGATGAGAGAGTCGTATGCGAATCGTAGGACCACTGGCGGTAGCGGAAGGAGGGTCAGTACTGATGAAGGGATGTGATGATGTGTGGTGAGAACGACGAGTTGAACTTGAAGGTGTGCACTCAGGAGGACGTACTTTTTTTCGATTATTTTCATTCCTGGCTTTCCGTGTTTGCCGCCCGCGTTAGTTTTAAACACCTTCAACCTGGCCTGCACTGTTAGGTTTGAGTCTATCTGGCCTGTATCAATATGTATTGATATTGGTGCTCGTACACGCTCGACAGAGCGATGCACGGCTTTTTATTCTTTGTGTCAATAATCATGATTTTAGTTCTACGAGTCGGAGACACAGACCCAGCCTGAGTGGTGTTCCAATATAAAAGCATGAACCCCGTCCGAATTGAACTTTTCGCCTCCCTTTGACCCAGTTGCTTATTTAATTTAAAGATCAGCCTTCAGCGATCCAGCCTAAGAAAAAGAATCGAAAATAGTCTCACAAAAGGAGTTCGCGAACAAACAGACACTGTTTTTGGAAGGCCGAGCCGAAGGTTCCGCGCTTATTTCTTGACGCGACTTTGCACTTCTCCGTTCACGGTCACCCTCCAGTCGTCCTTCCTCAGCCTCTTGTTTTCTTCACGCTCCTGTCCACATACCTCAGCTCTTCGTTATCTGTACCGCTTGTCTCTCTTTCGAATCAATACACTGCGGCCTCTTGGTTGAGACTCAGCCAACCTTATCATAACAAAGGCTAAAACCATCTGACAATCTTGTTTCACGCCACAACTCCCTCCTGAAACCGAGAAGGACGCGACAATGGATATACAAGACCTCGAGCCCAAAATCCGTGCCATCCTCACCGCACCGGGCACTGACCTGAGCACCATCAGTGCCAAACGCGTCCGCAAACAGCTCCTCGAGGACGGCACCGCGCCGTCCGCGTTCATCCGCGAGCGCAAACACGAGGTCGACGAATTCATCGGCGACGTCTTTCGCCGAGTCTCCGAAGAAGTCGGTGAAGCTGGCGGCGGCGATGAAGACGAGGTAGACGACGATGTAGGTGACAAACGCAAGCGGGACGAGGAGTATGAGGAAGGAGGACTGGACGGTCAGGAGGAGGAAGAGGAGGTAGAGAGGCCGAAGAAGAAGACGAAGGCGAGTAAGGCTGAGATTGACGATGAGGAGTACGCGAGGCAGCTTTCGAATGAGTTGAATGGACGAGGGCGAGCATCGCGTTCCGGCGCGTCTTCCGGTTCTACGCGTGGGCGAGGACGAGGACGTGGTGGGGCGAATGGCGCGAAGCGTGGTCGCAAGGTCAAGAGTGCGGAGACTGTCAACTCTGGCGATGAAGGCGAGAATGGGGAGCCAAAGAAGAAGAGAGGTGGAGGATTTAAGAAGGTACGACCATCCTGCCGTTCGCTGGCTACAATCAATTGACATACACATCTCTTTACGACCACAGGAGTATCTCCTTAGGTATGTCGATAACCCTGTCTCTACATCATTTCACAGCTCACGCCTTATTATCTTTATGTAGTGGGCCATTGCAAGCGGTCCTGCAAGTTGACAAGATGGCAAGGCCGCAAGTCGTCAAACAACTCTGGGTTTACATCAAGGCGAACGACATGCAAAACCCCGCAAACAAAAAGGAAATCGTGTGTGACGAAAAGTTCCGTGCGATGTTCAACGTCGACAAGATTGACATGTTCAAGATGAACAAGGTTCTCAGCGAGTGCGTCTTTTCACCTTACTCTACAGCTGCATTCGCAGTGCTCAGCCGACTTCCTACGCGTAGGCACCTCCACGAGCCCGAGCCTTAGGCAGAGCCATGTACTTCCCCTGGACTCAGTCTGTGGCGTCTATTCGCAAACCCAAACCAACATCCCCTGTGTCACATCCCTCATCTCTTCTCATGCATCTCCTCAAACCATCAAAATCATCATTTTCTTGTTCATCGGTGGCTCGGCATGGTTCCACCCTTTCAAGCTCTGTTCTCGGTTCAGCGTTCGTCCCTGGCTGCAATTTCCTCTTTTTGTTCAATATCGTCTATATCGTTCCCCGTCTGTCTATATCTTCAATGTGTTTCTAATGATGCAGAATAACTGCGCGTATTTAAATACAGCGATTATCATCCTTTCCCCTCCCCTATCCCTATCCTTCCCGGTCGTTACCGCATTATTTTCCCCTTGTTGAGTCTGTACAAGCATTTCAATATCATCGTTTTGGGTCTCGGGCATACATAGAACCAGCTGGGTTGGGTCACGGTGTCCAGTATAGGCGTATGGAATTGGAAGGTCAAAGAAAAGGTAGTGAGATGAGGTGGTGTACAAAGCGTGCAGGATGCATATGTGTGGTATTCTACAGTTTTGTCAAAGGTAAGAGATATATTAATAAGATGATGAGAGGACGGTATGCAATGGAAGAAATGTAGGGGCAAGTATAAGACGGCAGCGACAGCGAGCGAAGGACAAAAAAGCGAAGCAAAACCCCGGTCAGTCGCGTGAACTTGTCCAATAAATGAACCGTAGCCTTAATCGCAAAAGAAACAAGAAGCATCACAGAAAGGGGACCCAATACTTCAACCACATAAACCCCCCACCACGTCATACCAACTCACCCTCTTGCACCCAAAGCACGACGTCAACTCTTCAGTTCAACGTCTGCAACTTCGTCCACTCCTTATCATTCGCGTTGAAATCCACCCCCTTTTTCCTCCACCACTCCCTCGCCTTCTCCCCTCCCCCAATCGCATCCTCTAACGCCTCCTCGATATCGCACATCTTATACTGCACCTTCAACCGACTCTGATCCCACCACTCCAACGACTCAGGCTTATTATGCCTCGTCGCGCCCACCAACACCTCCTGGTCATAAAACAGCTGCAACCCACTATTCAACCACCACTCCAGCACCTCCACCCTCCCATGACAACTAGCATGATACATCGCCTGCTTATCATACGTATAATCCAGCCCCGAATGCGCCCACCACTGCAACGCGGAAACGTGCCCCGCCGCGCTTGCGGTGTCCATGACCCTCCCGACCTTAAGCTGAATATTCTCCGCGTGCGACCTCCACCAGTCCAGGACGTGGAGCTGATTCTTCGCGGACGCGTGTTCCAGCGCGGCTTCGGTGAACTCGAACGGCAGACTCGACGATTTGAGCCACCAATCCAACGAACCGACCTGTCCCGCTTTGGAAGCTCCGTCTATGGCGTATTTGATGGATTTTATTTCCGAGACGACGAAGTCGTTGGGATACTCTTTCCGCATCCCGGCCCACCACTCTAGCACCTCTACCCTTCCGAACTCGCTCGCCACGAGCAGGATCAAGTCATGTTTGTACATTTTTCGGAATAACGATCGATGATTGAGGAAGAGGTAGGTGAGGATATGTGTATACGCGAAGCGGATCGTGAGTCGTGCTCCGATACTGGTGGGTGGGTTGAGTGACGGTTGGGAGGATACGAGGAGGGGAAGGTAGCCTGTGAGGAGGGCGTTGTCTGTCGGCGAGGCTCGAGTCCAGTATTGCGGGCGTTGTTCGAGAGAGGTGGGGAGACCGACGGCTTTGGTGAGCTCCCAGTCGCCGATGTGATCCATGATTTCGGCCATCAACTCGACAGGTAGAGGGGGGAGGCGACGTTGTCGGACCTGGTGCGTCGAGGCGTTAGTGCCTAACCGTGGCCGGCTGGATGTTTTTGGAGCCTCGATGACTGAGGGTGCGTGTGCGCCGTTGGCCTGACTATACTCGGTCGCGGACGGTGAAGGGGATGGGGTGGTGATACCGTAGAGGTTGAGATCGTGGTCCGCGAGGCGCGAGGCAAGATCTATATCCGAGCCAGTAGACGATAGCGACCTGATAGAGCAGAACAGACGTAGTTGCTCGTAGGTGAGACGTCGGTAAGCGTTATGTATGAGCTCGGCAGATGAGCCTGGCACAATACATGAGGATGATTGACCATTCGATTTCGTGCTCATTGGAGACGATTGCTACGAAAACAAGAGAAGATGAGTATGAGTACGAGGAGTGTAGTGACCGAAAGCTGCATTATATTGGAGTCTGCACGAATACAACAACAGCAGGACAACAGGACCCGACAACCGGACAGTGCCACTTGGCAGCAACACTTTTACCACTGGCGGCTCACTACCGATACACGTTCGTCCCGCAAAAACGACCCATCCCTCCCTCCCTCCCGCTCACCGACTACATCACAGATCTGCCGGACTATGAAACAAGAGTGAATGCGGAAGATTGCGACGAACCTGAGACACTAGACCCATGGAGGTTTCCCCGTCCCACTCACTGGATGAGCAGTATACGGTGGGTGATGGTGTTATAGGGCTGGCAGTGTTTGAGCTTGGATACTTTGATGATGTAGGTGTCTGTAGCAAAGACGCGTCAGTGGCTTGTAGCGAGTAAGGACAGAAGTGGGAAGTCAAGGAGAAGAATCGGACAATCAGGCTCAATCGAGAAGGTGCTATACCCGGTGAAATACAGGTGCATCGGAAGGACGTCATATCAAGGGTATCACGTCGCTAAGAACAGTTGAATGCGTAAAAGGCCTGCTTCTGTGCATCGTTGAAGAGGAGCGGCAGCGCAAAGGTACGCTATGGGCCACATCTGGGCCGACCCATGGGGCTTTGCGAACGAGAAGATGCGGCCGAGACCAACCTGTAGAGTATATGGGGATTGAAGAAGAGTTGGGGTAAAACACACCTGAGCCAAATCTCCTATGCATCTGCAGCACTCAGTACACTTTGTCCTCATCAACCCCACATGCATCTGCATGAACTGACCGCGAGCGTGAGGGGCCACAGTGAGCTTCCCTTGATGCCAGAAAGATTGGGACAAAAAAATAGATTAGAAGAACGGAGCTACAGAAGGATTAGGGCGATTCAGGTGTTTTGATAAACTATCAGGGCGAGCAAAGGGAGAGAGAGCTAGGAGTGGTGGTGGTTGAGAGAGAAATGCGTTCTGCATGCGACGACCGCGACTGGAAATTGCGGGGGCAAATTAGGTAAGCGCTGTGGCGTCCACTGACGTTTGTACCATTCTTGTCCAGCAACACTACGTTTGCCAGGCTACGTCGACTGTAGTCCACTAGCAGCCATATCGTAGCCCTCTAGGTTTTACTACGCTACGGCGTCGGCTTCAATTCTTCCTTTCTCCTCCCTTCACGTTCCGAAAGAACCGAAACAACTCTATGTTTAGGCCTTTACTCTCTGGGCCTTCTCGCAGAATATGCAGCTCTCTCCGCACACGACCAAGTCAGAATTATCTCCAACACAGACATTACAACATCATGACAGGAAACATGTCAAAGAAGACCAAGCCTCTCGACGTCAACTGTGGCCCACTTGTCTGGATAGACTGTGAGATGACTGGGTTGGACTACCAAACCGATACTATCCTCGAGATTGCGGTGCGCTTCTTTCTCTGCCTGTGCTCAACTAAGATACTGACTGCGTGCGTTTGTTGTATTGAATAGGTGCTGATCACCAACGGTGAACTCGACATCGTCGACGATGGCGTAGAGTTCGTGATCAAGAAAGACCGGGCTGTCATGGACAAGTATGTAATACCGTATAGTATACCTATAAACATACTGACATATGCAGCGATACAGCATGAACGAGTGGTGCATCAAACAACATGGTTTTGTAAGTTCCTTTTTGCCCTCAGGATTGACGCATTGCAACTCACGTACTGCCTTCTCCAGTCAGGACTGACCGAGAAATGCCTCGCTTCCCCCTTCACGTTAGACGTCGTACGAGATTCCGTCCTCCACTACATCAAGTCATGGATTCCGGACCAGCGCGTAGGTGTCCTCGCTGGCAACTCCGTGCATGCAGACAGAGCATTCCTAGCTCGCGAAATGCCAGAACTAGTAGACTGGCTTCATTATCGGTGCTTACATTCCTCTGCCCGTTCTTCTGCACCCGTTCCTAAGACATGACACGCAATATGGCCCATTCGTCTCACATTCAGTATAGTTGGTGAGCAGCTTCGGGTCCGATAAAATAAAATAGTTTGGCTTATGGAGATTGAACTTCGAATAGATGTCTCCTCAATCAAGGTATGACCCGCCTATTCTTCCTCGTGCCGAACATAATCTGATTGCATCATCGTAGGAACTACACAGACGATGGTACCCCACAAAATTCATCCCTCAAGAGCAATGGGGAGAGCAATCCTCACACCGGTACGCTCTCATTCCCTTGCCTCAACGTAGTAAAAGCACAACAACCAGACCTGACCCCAACCCTTGTGACTATCCTCCGCAGCGCCCTCGATGATATCAAGGCCTCAATACGAGGTTCGTTCATCCAACCTTGACTTCGTCTGTGCGCATGAGCGACCCGCTGACGGATCTATCCTTGACGTGGTTGGTAACATGCTCTATAGAGCTGAAATGGTACAAGGAGAACCTATTCCTTGCGCCTGAGGCTGCTGCGCCCATGCTTCGACGGCCTTGATCTCCACCTCTTACTCCAACTCATCGGTCTGTCGGTCATGGAACAACCGACACTGCTCTCTTCAGCACGATATTTAGGCCCATGGTCAATCCGAATGGGGATCGTAATTCTCCATACTCACTTGTGGCTTTCGATCCGTGTATTCTACTGTTTCCTCAGTTAACGAGGTTCACGGCGCGAGTCATGTCGATTTCGTGTGGTCGGTCGAGTCTATAATCGCGACCCCACCTAGACTCTTACAATTCACCCAATCGCATACACTCTTTTTAACCATCGCCTACCCAGCTTTTCACAAAGTGGCCAAGTATCCCCGACTCGACCAATCTTTTCAACACAACCAAAGCCCAAAATACAGGACTACCAACCTCCACACCGATCCCCGGCGTGCACACTCGCCGGACCGCCCTAATACTTTCATGCATGCCTCTTTCTCAAGCATCGACTCGGTACCGCTGCACTGTTCTCATCGCACATTTTCGTCCTTGTCCACGAGCAGTCCATCTCGCCACGCTACACTACCTCAGCTTTAACTAGCTCCTTGAGGCTCACGAACACCTTAATCTCCCGGCTCCCAAACTCTGAAAGGCATCACCACTTGCGCTAATCTGAGGCATTGACACGAATACAGGCGCATTGCTCGCGTGTTTCACTTACCGCTGTTTAGGTGTTGAAGTCGTAGTGGAGTTCAACTCACCACATATGGTTTGCAAAACCGCCTTTCACCCGCCCTATCCCTCTCCTTGTACTTTGACTTGCTTGGATACACGGAAGTGAAGATGGGAGCTAACGAGCACAGGGTTCAGAGTCTCTTAGGGCATCCACGATGAAAGCGCGGGTTTGGAAAGTGTGGCGCAATGTGGCGCAGCGTTTAAAAGCCGCATACCGTTCTACTCTGCCAGGGCGATAGCGTATCACAGAAACCGTGCTTTAATTTTTTTAACGGCGCTTTACAGTGCTTGAACTCGTCCAACATTCAACGGTCCCGTTGAACGTGCCCCACATTTTGGGAGCAGCGAGAGCAGGAGTAAGTCATTTTTCAATACGCAGCACCAACACTCAGCTCGAACTACTCCTACTACGCATAGCACGCGAGCTTACCATCGGCCAAGTCTCGGAATATATCCTATATTCGTTTGCTCAGTGACGACCGACCGCCGGCCCAAGCTACTAATCTAACCCAAACACTAAACCCCAAACGAGTTCATCATGTGAGTTTCCTCCTCCTTCAAGCCGGCTCCTCATCGGTCCTTCTACGGCTGGCATCCTCATTTTCTCCTCTCCAGAAGATCCTCTGGCTCGGTATCACCATACACCAGCCACAAAACACAGCGAAGCGGTACGCTCCTTCATCATGGGAACAAGACCCGCACAAATCCCACCTCCGCATATTTACCTTCCACTCACCGTCCGGCGTTTTACATCCGTGGGCGTGACCCGCATCGTCGGGGGTCTGCGTGAGAGCTTGCTCTCAAGATCTGAAGCTCCAAGCTCGAGAATGAGATGGGATAACTGATACCCAGCTCGCGAGATGTGATTATTGGAGGCGGGCGAGAGAGTGCGCGCTCAGGATGAGTCCGAGTGAGTGGAAAGACTGGCCGTAGGCTGTGGACTGTGTGAGTGGGGGCCGACACACTCACTGCGTACTGCTGGGTGTGATGTACGTATGAAAATCGATGCATACATATGGACACACGATTTACTCGACAACTCGCCAGGAAAATAAATCGGGGTAGAAGTGCAGCAAAACAATGAATAGCGGAAGAGTGAGCGCTGGCGAGCAGTCGATTCTTAGCCTATCAGACTTAAGAACAAGAACAAATGGAGGACGTAGGTAAAGATCGCAAATCGATAATAAAAACAAACACACGCTGGTGAAATATAACCCCACACCCCATCCCAATCGCGCCCGAATGATACCCAAGCAACGTGCACAGCGAGAGGCCAGAAAAAATGGGAACCTAGAAGTCCCATAGTGTACCCTGGGAGACCGATGGCCGAATGAGAATTAGTACACGGTCCCACCAGATATCGCACTCCAACGGCGAACAGAAAGAGGGTGCGGAGTAGTGGAATATGGGAAGAATGGAGTGTGAAGCTTGGGAGGAGATGGAGGGAGGGAAAGCAAACATGGCCGGAAGAATAGCACATATGAAGCTATTTCCCTCGTCGCGGTGAAGCAAAAAGAGAAAGAAGAAAAGGAGAGGAAAAAAGGAGGAAACAAGACGTACGAAAGCTGGTATGCCCGCCTGCTTACATCCCTCCATAAGGTCTGCATTGCCCTGGTAGTTCGACGTGATGAAAACGACCTCGGCATTGAAACTCTTATACGCGTCCTTCACAAGCTTCATCACATCTGGTCTCCCGCCCCTCTGTTTCGAGTCCCAGAGAGTCATCCGTTCTGGCTCGATACCCTTCTTGATCAGCCCAGAGATCGTAGGCCCGAACGTCTTTTCTTGTTCTGAGCCGATCCAGATGAGATACCAGTCTTTGCTCTGCAGACATGTTGAGAGGGCGGCGCCGAGACCGGTACCGGTGCATACTCTGATCCCGCGTTTGTAGAGCTTTGAGGTATTTGAGACGCCGGGGAATTTGAGTTGACGGGTCCAGACGTGTGTTGGGGGGTTGGTGACGAGGCTGCGGGTGAAGTCCCCTTGAACACCACAGATTAGGTAGTGGTACTTTGCGTGACGACCTTCGCTGTTGGTTTCCGGGACATTTATATTAGTTATGGTGTGTATAAACCACGTCAACAGAGATGACTCAGGACGTACGATATGATGCCAAAAGCATGGTACTCCATGATGGACGAACGCGATATACGGGCAAGAAGGCCTTGTTGCATACCGCGCTCGAAGCGAAGGATAGCGACCTTTGGTGACGGCTGAAAACACATGCATAAGAATAAATGAAAGATTGTGCGACGCGCTGACGCAGACTCACGACTTCGATATCGACAGCAACCTCGCGTACAGTAAACCAAGGGATCATGATACTAGAGAGGTGTCATCAGTATGGCCCTTAGAAAGATCTTAGAAGAAGTTCGACTCACAAGACTGTCATACCGAAGGCGAACCAGAAGTCTTGCTGTCGGAGAACACGGCCGCTCGGGTTCCACGTGTGCGTGTCAAGGTCGTATGAGTCGCCCAATACAACGAATATCCAAGCTACAGCATCGTCAAAGTGTCAGTTCATTATCAAATTCAGCCGAAGCGTAGTAAAAGTAACATACTAGAAAGAAGACCGACCCAACCGATGAATCGATGGTGGCGCTCGAAGACGTTATGATGCGTATTCCTGACCCACGGGAAGGCACTCGCGATACTGATGGAGACAGCCAAGTTGGTGATAACTCCAGTGATGAGGATGGAGTTGTGGACGTCCTTGTGGTCGATGAAGATCAGGACGACGCGGAAGATGAGCCATGCGAAACCAGAAGTGGCGCAGCCTGAGTGGATGCCACCTAAATGTTGCAGGGCGGATGTGCACCCTAGCCGGAACCATAGTGGCGTGCGGTCCTATCCGAAAGCGAATGAGTGTGAATAACATGATTTGGAATGGAGCACACGTACCTTTGCGAAGAGGGAGTTTACGATGAGATAAAGAACACGTCCGAAAAGCTCATTTCACATGAGGATGGCGAAGAGGAGGTTACCGAGCACGAAGGCACCAGTATAACGTCGTGGATATTGCCAGACGCCGGTGGAGGCGAGGACGAGACCAACAAGGTTTAGTGACGTGACGAAGGCAAAGAATTTACTGTGAGTAATATGAGTATGTTCCTCGACAATAAAATATATGGAGACGGTGACCTACCGATAAGTGTTGAACCAAAGCGCTGCTCGTACTTTGAACGGTGCTCGCTTCTTCTGTGGCGGTTTTCTCTCTATCTTCTGTGGTGGCACAGGCGGGAGCAAGCTGACCTCGGTGACAGTCTTCTCATTGATGTCGTTCACGACGGTGAGGCGGGCGTTAATGGCGACATGGGTGGGCTTGGGCTCGGTGGGGAGGACAATGTCCACTGTGCCCTTCTCGGGATCATCGACGAACTTTGGGTGCGTCATGGCGGCGATAAAATGGCGTGAAATAGACGGAAGAAAGGGAGGCGGGGAAATTAAGAGTCGCAATCGAATGTGGGGGGCTTTGAAGCACGGGTGGACGGAGAGAAGGGGTAAAATAGGGAGCGAGCGGGTGGTGGTCTATGTCACCGCTTGCAAATCGATCAACGGAGAGAGCGAAGAGAGGAAAGCAGACGTCTGTCTGCGGTGCACTGGCGGGCTAGAGACACGGAAAAGAAGGGGGGAGATTCCAGAGAAAGGCCGAGAGAGTTTAAAAGAGTGACCGAAGAGGATGCGATGTTCCGGGGGGTACGCCACACCCGCCAGCCGGGGTGAGAAAATAAGGAGAATTGGAGTGAACGCATCGCAGAGTCGCTATTTGAGGATCGTCCGTGGAAGTCGATCGGGCAAAGAGCCAACAGTCTCTCGTATGTCTCCAAGCCTGTCTCCTTGCGTGAGAGTACGCTCGCCGACTTTCTCATCGCCTCCGAGATATCTATCTGGGCCGCGTCCCTCGGTTGCGCACCGTGCCTAGTAAAGTTGCCAGGGGAGAGTATTTTTCATTATTTCCAGTATAATGCCCGCAATTCCTCCGCCACGTTCCATCCCGATACGCTCAGTCCGCTCGAACAACAGATGCAGTCATCGAGCGCGTCAGTATAATGCTCCCCGAGAAAGCCGTGACGTTGAAAAGCTCCCCGAACCACCCGAGAGATATCAACTAGTTCAAGTCGATACCCAAAACGGAGCACATTGGAGGCCGAAGAATAAACAGAACATTGAGGAGACAAGGATAGCAAAAAATGGGATGGTCGTTTGGTTGATCGTTCAAGACTGCTAAAACGGATCCGGAGGATTCTCGCGTGGCGTCGCCCGGGCCGCGTCCGAGCGGGCGGTTCCCTGTCATTCTTCCACCAAACCCAAACCAAACCTCAAGCAAACCTTCACGAAGCCATTAAGCCGTCTTCGACGAACCCTTTAGCTGGTCAGTAAACATTCTAACATTTGAACTTTTCTGCTCCATCCCGGAGCGAGGCTGACTATGCAAGCTCCAAAAGAGCCACGTCTGGATGGCCTAATGATCTTGGTTTAGGTCACAATGCTTCATCTGGGCAAGGCCTCCATCTCGGACGCTCGTCACCTTTCCATTGCACTTGGCCTCTGTATCTCTTTTGACCGTTCCTTAAAATATATTTCTGGATTTTTTGCGCACACCTGCATGCCCACGAGATTGTCGGACCTCCCTTGGTGGTGGTAACCGTTAATGGTCCTGGGATTTTTAACCCCGTCATATTGGTAGCGCTCGAACCACAGATCTAATTTAGTCTTAGCTGGGCCGAAGAGGACTGGCTGCGTACGCATCCTACCTCATTGCGTGATTCTAGGCGACCTCTCGATTCTCTGGCCTGCTCTCGACGTCGACGGTCGACGACTACGTCCCGAACGAATTGTCGATGGGAGCTACTGTACGTCCCCGTGGTCAACGCCTCCCGAAGCTTTCCCATACTCCTTGCGCCACCCAAACCCCTCCCCAGCCTTTCCCCAGATTTTCCCGGATTGGGGACGGAGCCTTGTCTCAGGATAGCTCACATCCGAGGCATCCGCAAAAGCGCGCTATCTTCATCATAATTTAATCACAATTTACCCCTCGGTCACCAAGCGCTACCTTCCATCTTCGTCTCTCGTCCCGGAGAGATATGCTTCTACACGCGAAGTCAAGATAATCCGTCGATAACCCGTTGCGTTTTCCTTACTTTCTGTTTCGGAGATAGTGGTGCGTTCGACGAAGTAGCATCTCTACGAACAAAAGGTGCGTCATTCGAAGCCTGTACATTGTTGTGATGTCGGGATGACATATTGTAGCTATCCCAGTATTATACGTTTACATTTGTAGCTCAAGAAGCGCTTCACCGAATTCACGCCCACGAGAATATCGCAAGCCCGGCATACTTTCGACAGACACTTACCCGAGGCAACTCTCAACTCATTCTAAATGGATGGGACTCAACCCTCCACAACGCTAGTAGCGCTTGAATCACAAGTTCGTTCCTTGGCCCCGCTCTAATAACCTGCTTTCAAGCCTAGACGACGATTCTATATCTCTAGCCTGTTCTCGCCATCCTTGGTCGTTAGTCGATGGGATCCTAAACCGCCCTCATGATACAGTTTCCCCCTACTTTCCCTCCGAAGCTTTCCCATCCTCTGGTCCAAGTCCGACACCCAGTACCTCCCGAGCTGCTCGCTCGAAGGTCACTTACCCCATACGCACGGGAGGCAAAACCTTACGTCGGGAGCTTCGTCTTCATCCCGACGGTATCTTTACATAGATGTGCTATCCCTGTCCTCATCATTCAACCCATATTTATCCCTCCGTACTCCACCGTTTCTGACCTCTCCAAACGCTTCTTATCACGAATAGTTCCTCCTTCTCGACAAACTGACATTATCCTCGGCATGGGGAGAGATACGACGGATCATCTACGGGACGTATTCACTTCCGGAGTATATCCTGCGGTACGATGTTTATTGATCGTGATATCGACAAGGGGCATCTTCACGGAGTGTGGTGCGTTATACAATTCTCGGTTCGAAGCTTTGGATGCAGGTCGTCCATGGTGCTCTCTTATCAATATCGGTGTTCACGAACGTCATTCCCCCACGAGCAGGCCGTGATGTAATATAAACTCCATGCGTAACGATAGGAATTCTCGAATTTCTCGAGTATAACGGAGGGCGAAAAGGAACAATCCGCCTCAAGCGACTTGAAGAACAAATAGGGCCCAAGTAATCCGATTTGTATCCGAGCTTATTTCGACGTGGCCTTCACAGTAAATGCATACAATATCTATCTATTATGTTCAAGATTGAGGTCGCATATGTCCCAGTGAAAGTCTATCGTAGTTCAGTTGAACCGAACGAACGTCTAATAGTGTGCAGATATTGTCCCAGTTCGCCATATCAGCACCCTAGCTAAACTCCCGTTCCGATTGTCATAGTTGTGGTTTGAAAAGTCCGCACCGCACCCCTCAAGGCATAAAAGTATGCCGTTTCAGCTTTGACCTCTCGAAAGCTTTGGAACCTGGACGAGCGCACTGACCTTCAATTTGTCTTCTCCTAGCTCTTGACCCTAGTCTTGACCTCGACACTACCGTGGCCACTGGTGTGGCCACTTGCGGAATTACAACCGAGGACGGGAAAGCACAGACGTCAATGCCTTGTTCCTTTCACAGTGTCAGCGTTCTCGGTTTTGGAAGCCAGCTGAGCTCCAGCAAGGGCAGACAACAGCTCTTCCATACTCGATTGCTCGACCTCCTCCTTCTCACTCAAGACCTCGAAGAGGATCTCCCAGAGCAGGTCGTCGATAATCTTCTCTTTCTCGTACACCCAAGTTTGCGGCATGCCGTGCTGCTGTACGAGCAGCGTGAGGACGCGTTCGGTGGTGATGCTTCTCAGGTCAGTGTTGGGTGCGGTGAGTATCAGTCGGATTTGACGTCGGATATTCGAGATGGTGGACATGATGACGCCGATTGCTAAATAGAAGGAAATGGGTGTCTATGGTTGGTGTTTGGGGACAAGAGGATAGAAGTCTTTGTCGCCGAGTGTCAAACGATCAGACACGTAAGTAACGTGACCCTGGGAGCTTCGACTCATCATGTCGCTATTGTTACCCCTGTTTGGGAATCCTCGTTTCGTTGACTACTGTAGGTAAGTTAGGGAGGGTTTGTCGATGTTCAAGAGGCCTTGCCAAGCAAAGTAAAGTTTAGACTCTTCTGTCAAGCACACACAAGGCCTCCTACAAGGCAGCATACTAGTAGCACTCGCGACCAAGAATATTCTTGATTGCCTGTTTTCTTACATCACCCGAGTCTCACTTATCATTGTGGATGTCACACGTCCTTATTTACGGAGTTATGGTACATCATTGAGACGAAACTAAAACGAACCAAGAGAAAGATGATTCAAAATGTTCAAATATGCAAGCCATGCCAGATTAACTTGAACGTCCAAATCCTCGCCGTACCTTATCACCATCCGTTATTCCGCAGATCAAGCCTTCTCTCCATCAGCTGTCTCCACTGGAGCTGAGTCAGGAGGGGGAGCAGCAGCAGTAACAGGAGTGTTCTTCTTCGTCCTCTTCCTCTTGGGCTTTGGACCCTGCTCCCCATTCACGCTCGCACCGGCCTCGTCCTGGCCATCACCGGCCTGCTTCCTCTTCTGTCCTCTCTTGCCCGTGCCAGCTTTCCCTCTTCTCGTCTTCCGCCCATCCACCTCCTCAGAATCAGCCTCATCGCCATCTCCATCCTTGGCCGGATTGTACGCCGCCGCATCCGGATGAATCGAGCGACGCTTACCTCGCCTCGGTCTCGTAGGCTTCTCCGCCGTAGGTTGTGAGGGTGTATCCCCTCCGTCTTCGGAGGCAGCGGCAGAGGGTACAACAGAAGCCGAAGGAGTGGGCACTACAGAGGGAGCAGCAGAGGGAGCAGCAGAGGAAGCTGTCGAGGGCAGAGCGGGATCGACGGAGTCAACAGGCAGGTCAGAGACGACGGGGTTCTGTTGCTTCTTGAGCGCGACTTTTTTCCTCCCCCTCTTCGAGCCTTCCTCTTCACTGCTCTCCTCTGCTTCTTCATCCTCAGCACCGGGTTTGTACGCCTGGGCATCGGGATTCAGAGGCTTCTTGAAGGACCTCCGACCACGGGGCTTCGGTCCCTGAGATGGTTGTTGAGATGAAAGACTAGCTGAGGCTGAAGGCGATTGGGAGTCCAAGGGCGGAGACGAAAGCTTGCGCCGTTTAGCCTGAGGCTCGTCTTCTTCCTCCTGTTCTCCTTGCTCGCTGCTCTCCTCTTTTTCCTCCTCTTCCTCACGGCGTGCGATCCGCTCTGAGACGGGGCCGTCTCCGTTCTTGAGCTCCTCTTCCTCCTCCTGGCGGGGAACCTCTGCGGCAGGGTCATCGCCATTCTTCAGCTGAGAGGGTGAGGGTGAAGGGGCATCATCATCCCTCGTCGAGAGGACACTAGGAGTCACAGAGGTAAACCTTCCAACGGGTGCCGAGGCAGAGGTATCAGCGACCTCTCCGTTTCCAAGGCCATTCGCGAACGCCCGTAGATCCATCGAGGTCATCGAAGCTCTCGATGCATTCGCCTTCTTTCCCGCCGCCGCCGACTCTTTCTCCTTCCCTCGAACACTACCTCCAGCACTCTTGCCCAGGCTGCCCTTCGCCTTGTTCACACTCTCCTTCCCCAGCCCGATAGCGAGGCTCCCAGTCATCCGTCGTCGCTTCTTGCGCTTCATCTTTTCGCCAGGCCCAGGTAACCAGAACACCTCGTTCTCTCTCAAGAGGTCGACGCCAACGAGCTGCCTGAGCACGCCGATGGGATACGCATCGAACTCGAGGTCCTCGATGCTGGGCACCATTCGTCGATGATCATCCTCCGTGGCAAGTCCGTGGTCCTTGATGTTTTCCTCCTTCATGAGCTCACCGTCGCCGAGGGAACAGCCTGGAACGATAAAAGTGAAACGGGCGACATCCTCTTTTCTAGGTCTAGAGGTGGAGGCCTGGGCTTCGTCATTGCTGTCGGTATCGCTGACCTCGATGGAAGGGAGACTGATCACGTGGAACCGGCAGTTGGAGCGAGTGACAGGTGAATGGTAGCTGGGAGGACCACGCTTGAGGGGAGGATCGGGTTGTGAGCGACTGGGAGCTTTGATCTCAGTATCAGCCGAAGCTTCACGCGATGTTTCCGCGGGACCTGGGAGGGTTTGCGTGCGAGCGACGACAGGAGGCGGAGGTGGTGGTGGTGGTGCACGGCCATGATGGTGATGCATGAAACTGTGATTATGGGTGTGAGAGTGGACGAGCGAGGGTAGAGCAGTCGGCGGGGGCCTGACGAGCGTCGTCGGCGAGCCCAGTGAGCTGGCCGAATCCGATCCAGCCACAGAGGCAGCACGAGAGGGTTGACGAGAGCCGACGTCTTCACCATCAAGAAGTTTAGCGGCAGAAGTTGCGCTGGAAGCACTTGCGACGCTTTCTGGTTCGGATTCCTCTTCCTCCTCCTCCTCCTCCTCCTCCTCCTCGACCTGTTTAGCCTTCCCTTTGCCTTTCTTCGCTGCCGCTGCTTTGCCCTTGCCTTTGCCCTTCGCCTTTTTATCGGCCTTGTCACCTTGTGAGGAAGTGGTCGTAGTCGGACTGATCGTAGCGGAAGGCTGGGTCTTGTTAGCTTTCGTTGTCCGTGAACGGGTGACGCGAGATTCGAGAGTCAATGAAGGCGGCTCAGCAGAGCCCCTCTTGCGTTTCAAAGTCTTGGGCGGGAGCTCTGGTGAGAGTTCGACTGGCGTCAACTCGTCCGACGCATCTGACAATCCATCGACCTGGGTGGCAGGTAAGGCATTATCCTCGAGAGGCTGAGCGAGGGTCGCTTCCGTGACAGAGTCAACAAGACCTGGCAAGCCAGCCTCTTGTGATACGACGGCCTCGAGTGAAGTTTCACCCACGACGACTTCCTCGACGGGCTCTGTTGGCTCTGCGGTCTCCGTTGGGACAGGTTCGGAAACACTAGATCACGTTTAGGTCAGATATACGAGAGGGGATTTCATAGGGAAGGAGTGCTCACGTTTCTGCAACCACAGCCTCGCTTTCAATCACGACTTCATTCTCTGCGACAGCGCTAGTGGTGTCGACTAGAGTCTCTTGCACGATCTCCGTTGCTTCCACAACCTCAGGTTCCTGCACGGTTTCAATCGCTTGCTCTTCAACTCCAATCTCGGGAGAAATCGAGCTACACCAAAAAAAAGTCAATAAAAAGAAGGATTGTGGAAGGTAACGAGAGCCAAATCACTCACCTCTCAGCGTTATCAATCGTCGGCGTCATCGTCGGCGTCGTCACCGGTACCCCATTCAAATCAAATACCATCACCTCCTGTCCCCCCTCAATCTCAACATCGCTCTCCCCCTCCGCGTCCTCGTCCCCATACTCCTCCTCGTCGTCCAACGCATCCGCCACAGCGGCGGTCGAGCTGGAAGCGGCGTATGTTCCGTTCACTGAGGGGAAGGTGATGGAGGTGGCGGAGACTGTGCCGGACGGGTAGGCGAGCTCGAGGTCGGAGGTCGTGGAGGATATGGCTCTGGATGGTGAGATTGGTTGGGTGGAGGAGGAAGGCAGTTCGGTGTCGACGGAGAGAAGAGGGCGTTCTTGGTCCTCGTCGACCTCACGAGCGTCGACGTCGTCCGTTGGCCCTTCGGCTACATACTCGTTGACTGCGTCTACTGCTTCAGTCGCGACATCCGGACCCTCACCCAGGCCTTCAGACTCCTCCTCAATCTCACTCGCCACAATAACCGGTGCAGTACCCAATGCCGAAGGGCCAGGACCACTCATCACACTTTCTCCTACGAGCTCTTCCCTTCTTTCGCCTACATTCTCTTCCCTAGCAACCTCGCCATCCCTAGGAACACCTTCATCCTCATCCGGCGACCCAGTCCCGTCCCCAACAGGCGTGAATAACCCACTCCCCATCCCAGATGCCGGGGTTCCAAGTCCACTCCCACCACTGTCAAGCTCCATCGCCCTCCTAACCGACGCCGGAATAGCCTTCAATGCCTCCATCCGTCCATCATCCGAAGCAGATGACGAGGGAACAGCCGGCAACGCAGGCTCAAGTGTAAATACGACCTGCTCCGTGGTTTCCGTTGCTGGCGCAGGTGCCGGCGTATGCGGAATGCTCGCAGGATCATCGACATCCGGGTCCGCATAAATAGGCCCAGGGACGCTACCTCTCCCTTCCCCATCGCCATCGCCATCCCCGCCTTCCTTAGTTTCGGTTTCGATTTCTGCTTCGTTCGGTGCGGTTTCGGGACCCAAGAAAGCGAACGGCGGTTCCGTAGGCGCATCCGGGAACAAACTCCCGTCGTTCGTATGTCCTTCGTGTGCGCCCTCTGCCTCTGCCGCAGTAAGGTCTGGAGGGAGTGTGGAGCCTGCCATAGAGTTTCGGTGTTCGATGGGAGGGGGGAGAGACATGTTGAGTGCGGTACGGTCGTCGAGAGCGGCTGAGGCGTCGCTCTGTACGGCCTCGCGAGAAAGGTCGGGCGATTCGATGATAATTTCGATGGGTGCAGAAGATGTAGCGGCGGTGGGAAGCGGGTTTAAGGATGGACTATCGGCTGGGGCTTCCGGTTCCTGTGTATTAAAAAAAATTTGAGCATTGTGAAAACATTATGATTGCTAGGAGCTCGTGGGCAAACGCTGAAAAAAAAACATACCTGAGTCAATCGTCCCTCCGTTTGCGCTTCCTCAACTTCGTAGGCCTGATCGGAGGTGAGGAAAAGAGTCTCGCCCTCGAGGAACTCATCGGCCTCGTCCTGGCCAACGTCCTTCTCCTCGGGCTGATGTATTTCGTCTTCCTCGACGATATACACCACCTGCTCTTCCCGATGGACAGATCCTTCTCTCGACGAAGCGATCGAATCGTCCCTCTGGTCCTTGTCCACAAGATCTGCAGCAGCACCAACATCGATCATATCCTCCATACTAAGCTCTGCCCCTAGTCCCTCACCCTCACCTTCCCCAGACCCCTCAAAGAAGGCTGGCGTATTATCGGCCGCGGCCGCTCTGGCATCTTCCTCATTCTTGGCTTCGCTATAAATCCTCAAAAACTCCTCGATCTCCGCTTCAGTCAATGGCGGAGCATCAGTCTCTGCTGCTCCTGAATCGAAGTCAGAGGCAGCACCAGGGAGAGGTGTGTCGGAGCCAGAGGCAGCACCGGGAAGAGGTGTGTTCGGCAGTACGCCGAACGAGTCGTCGTCGAGGGTTCTTGAACTTGCACCGAAGCCAGAGGCAGCACCAGGAAGAGGTGTATTTGGCAGTACGCCAAACGAGTCGTCAGCAGTGAAGCGAGTAGGTCGTTCTTCTATATCCGAGTCCGAGTCCGAGTCCGGTTCTGATTTGGGGGAGGCAGCGTCGGGTGATGGGGGACGCACGCGATTACGGAGCCAGAAAGACGACATTGAGGCGCCGGGGTTTGCCTCCATGTACGATATGTAAGCATCTAGTTGTTCTTTCGTTATGCCGAAATCGGTATCGGTATTGGTATCGCCACCGCGATAGGGAGTGGGGTGGTAATAAGTTGAGTCAATGTCGTTTACTTCGACGGTAGGCGCGTCTCCAACGGTAGGAACTGCCACTTGATCAGCGTCCTGAGGAATCACTGCGCTCGGTCCTCCCACTTCCTCGATCTCGTCGTCTTCCACCTCCACCACCTCCTGCGGAGGCTCCATCACATCCGCCTCCTCCTCCTCTTCATCGCTCGGCACCCCCCTCGCTCGCCTCGCAGCTGCCGCAGCAGCCAGCTCCTCCTCGACTTTCTTCCTCCTCCACTCCTCCAACCCCCTCACTTCCGGTTCCTCCACCCTCCTCTCTTGTTCCTGGGCACCCTCCCCATCTTCCAAATCCGAATCGGTCCCCAAATCCACTATGTTTTCAGGAGATGGATATCCACCCGGGTAGGTGGAGCTGAACGAGTCCAGGTCGACCGTCGGGTGATTAGGGAGACCTCGTTCATTGACGGACTGATGCTCGGAACTGGAAGGAGGCGCATGTGTGGGCTCCCCGTCATCCCTGTTTGTTCTGGTGGCGGGTGCTGGTGAAGAGGTATATGAAGGGGTGAAGTGCACATGCGGTTCGAGCTGTGGCGAGGAAGCGCGATGTGATGTGGGAGGAGGTACTATAGGGAAGCAAAAAAGTGGTGGAGGTTGTTTAACGTTGTGAGATACACTGTGCATAGATAGGTCGGCGAAACACATACTCTCTTGAATTTCTTCGTCACTGTCCTCTTCGCCCTCGATGGGTTTGTACATATCATCCTCATCCTCCTCCAAAATCTCGTCAACTTCTTGTCCTAATATGTCCGGAGGAAGACCATCCAGCTGATCTCCGCCTGTGTACAAATCTTCGGCGTAGGTCTTAGGTAACTCCCAAGGATCGGCGATCTCAGGGGACGGCGAGAGCGCCGAGTCTGCATTTTGTGGCTGAGGAGGGAATTCTATAAATTTGGTGGAATGGTGGAAGGCGTATCAGTATGAATATCAAGTAGTGCACGATAAATGTATGGAAGGAAGAGGAAAGAGAACAAACCTTCGTAGTCCTCCTCGTCTTGTTCTTGTTCATCTTCGGCATCGTCGTGTTGCTCCGGTGCAGGTGGTGAGGATGTGATTTCGTTGATGTCCTCTTCCTCGTCGGAATCCAAGAGCTCGTAGACCTGTGGTTTCTGTTTTGACTTGATGGGGCTTGAGCTCGGACCAGCACGAGCATGAGACTGCGTGGCGCGAAGATCCTGGTCGTCCTCTTCCTCGTCCTCCTGGCCATCTTCATCGTCTTCGTAGTATTCCTGCTCGGCCTCCTCGTCGTCTTCTTCGTCATCGTAACGGAGACGTCCGACGCCGTCGTCACCATCATACGCACCCTCGCCCTCGTAATCTTCCTCGTCATACTCTCCGGGCTCCCCGTCCTCCTCTTCCTCCGAGCCTGACGAAATCTCCAAAACTTCCTGCTCCTCATCCTCATCCTGTTCCTCCTGTTCCTCGTCTTCCTCCTCATCATCGATACCCTCAATCACCTCCACACGAGTCCCAAACCCAGGACCTTCCCTCGGATCTCTTCCTTTCCCCTTCGCCTTCCTCCTCGCCTTAACATGCGCAAACGAATCCTCCAAAATATCACCATCATCAGATGATTCATCCTCCCCATGTGTAACGGCACCGTTCTGCTGCACTGTAGTGGTTGTTGTGATTGTAGTAGTGGTCGTGGTGACATCTTCTCTCGCCCGCAAAAGCGCGTCCTGCACACCCGTCTGCTTCTGCGCATCCCCATTCACGAACAACTCCTCCTCCTCCCTTCTCGCATCGCGCGAAGGCTCCTCATAATTTCCCTCCAAAGCCCTCCTCAACACACCCGTGATATCACCGATCCAAGCGTCGAAGTCCGGCTGCGTGAACTTCTCATAAGGATTATAAGCCGGCGCGCGAAGCGGACGCGCGCTCGGGCTCGTGCTCGTATTCGTCTCGACAGCTGATTTCGCACCGAGGTTGCCGCTGGTGCTCATAAGTCCATTCACAGTGGGACGCGACACGGAAGTGGTGGAGGCAGACGTGGGGGACGCGGCGAAGAGGTTTAGGGGTTTGGTGGGTGTCGGGTAGGGCGCTCGTGGATAGCGCGAGCTGTATGGAGAAGTCATGCTCGCTGTATTTGCTCGCTTTTCGTCGTCGTCGTCGTCGTCGTCGTCGTCGTCGTCAGCAGCGACGAGGGCGAAGAGTTCAACGTTCAAGGTTGAGGTGGCGAGTTGGAGAACAAGGCGGGACAAGACAAGCGAAGAATTCTGTTTCCGACGCGTGACGCGCGACGTCGCTCCAAAGGGAAATTTCAAATGAGAAAGAAAGTGTCTGGAGTCACGTGGATCTCCTTACATCTCCCTCTTTCTTTCTCTTTCGTTCTTGTTTGCTATGGTAGGTCGGCCTTCATGGTATCAGGTCATCTAGAAGTTTGCTGAACGATTCATGTAGGGGAAAGCCAAAAAGACGCGCAAGTTTGCACAGGTGAAGCGTATGCTGAACCCGAATGACATTCGCCTGTGCGTACACTCTGTGGCCTTCTCCCGTATTTGTTTTGACGATTTACACTACCACAGAAAAGAGAATCAAGCCAAACAGGCGAAAAAGGAGGCAGAGGCAAAGGAAAAGGCCGTTCGTCGAGTGTACGCTTCTGGTCTTATTTCCTACTTGTGTCCCTGCTTTGCTCATATGCTTTGACTTGACTCTATGTGCGTGCAGCGACCCGATGCCCTCCTCCCTTTTCTTCTCCCACAATACAGCCCTCGTCCCACCCTATCGTGTCCTCGTCGACACCAATTTCATCAACTTCAGCCTGCAAAACAAGCTTGAACTCATGAGTGGCATGATGGACTGTCTATACGCTAAATGTGCGTCTACGCTTCATCTCGTATAGCTTGTACTCATCACTGGTGACTCGGCATTTGCGTATAGGCATACCGTGTATAACGGACTGTGTAATGGCAGAACTCGAAAAGCTCGGTCCAAAATACCGCGTCGCACTCCGGTTCGTCTCTCGCCCACTATCATCCAGTCTTTCCATCTCCTCATCTGTCCACTCTCTCCCTCCTATTACTCTCCTTCCTATTACTCTTCGCCATCTCTTTCCTCCCCCTCTCTCCACCACCTTCTAATCACCCCAACTCCCACAGAATCGCCCGCGACCCCCGCTTCGAACGCCTAGCCTGCACCCACCGCGGCACCTACGCCGACGACTGTCTTATAAACCGCATCACCGCCTCCAAAGCCTACATCGTCGCCACCTGCGATCGCGAGCTGCGTCGACGAGTAAGGAGGGTGCCGGGCGTGCCGTTAATGTATATCGTGAAGAGGAGATATGCGATTGAGAGGTTGCCGGATGCGGGGGCGCCGGTGTAGGTGTTGCCGGGGTTGTTGAGTAGCGGTTGGATATTGGATGGTGGTATTGTGGTCGGTTGGTATTGTGAGTTTTCGGCTACGAGGTTGGGGAGTGGTTGTGCATCGGCATCCTAGAGGATGTCGATGAGGGGCCACACATGTATTTATATGAGCACGCTCAGTGTTCCGCGTCTGACCTGTTTCCACCGCTGTATCCTAGTTGCGCCTGACATATAATCTATCTCTGTGAAACCCTTCCTGCGTTTCCCCCATAACTTGTTCCCTCCCGCCAGTACTCTCTGTGATGTCTCACAATTTGCAGGTTGTACCCGCCCCGGGGAATGCCGGAACGCCACTTGGCCCAAGCGCTTCACCCTGCTTCACCGTCTTGTCTTCAACGCACAACCGCCGTGAGCAACTCAACTCCTGTCTACTCGTGCATCCATCTTCTCTTTAGCTTCTACCCAACAATTATCTCGAACCCAAAACCATGTCCTCAAACACCGGCGTCTCCCTCCTCCAACAAGGTCTCGTCGAGTTCCAGCTCCGCGGCAACCCGCGCTCCGCTCTCAACTACTACACCCTCTGCATCAACCGTATCATCCAGCACGAATACCCCACCGCCCGTCTCTCCGCCCGCGCGACCACCATTCTCACACAGCCCAGCGCGCAGGACGAATACATCCCCGAACAGGTCCTCGGGGTCGCTTGGGCTAGTTTCTTAGCTATCCTGAAGGACCGTTCGCTTGGGATATCGACGGTCGAGTTTACCGAGGCGGGGAGGTTACTCGAATTATTCAAGCCTGAAAAGGGCCCTGAAACGAATAGTCTTCGTGGTCAGAAGAAATCCAAGGGAAATGGCAAGAAGAACAAGGTCGAATTCCGACGATTCGAGATGACCGACGCCGGGAAGTTGCTCCTCAAAGGCATGCAAATCACCGCCGGAATAACACTCGGGATCCTAGCCTGGGACGCCCAAGACCGCGCCACCGCCGCGAAACGATACTCCGAAGCCTTCGCGCTCGCTGCCACCCATACGCCCTACGACTCCGACCCTGCGCTCGCTCGGACCGGGCTGGAGAAGTACGTCGCGAATGAAGTGAAGACGGCTAGGGAGAACTACGCGACGTTAAGGGAGAATGACGTGCTGAGGGCGGGTGTGGTGGGCAGGGAGGGTGATGCGGGGAGGAGGGAGAGGCTTGAGGTACCGAATTTGAGGATGGAGGGGGATGGGAGGGTCGTGCTGAGGGAGGAGTTCGAGGTGGCGACGGATGTGTGTGCGGGGTGTGGGAAGAGGGAGGTGAAGATGAAGCAGTGCAATAAGTGCCATAAGGTTTTGTGTAGGTGTTTCTGTTTTTATTTTTTGAGTTTTGGATGTTGTGTTGAACTCGGGTTTTATGATTGGTAGATTGTGGCGCTGTCTGTCTAGAGCAACACTGGCCGTAAGTCCTGTTCCACTCTGGTCGCTCTATCCGGATGCTTTGCAGTCAAGCTGACCTTTCTCTATCGTCCAGAACGCACAAACCGATATGCAAGCAAAACCGTGCATAATTATCTGTGTCGGTTTAGGCTCGCGTATATATATGCCTACTTCTCCATTGAACAATGTATCAAGAGACATTTTTGGTGCTTGCCATCATCTGTCCTACGGCTCTAAGCTGTCTGTCTTTCTCTAGTACAGACGTAGTAGTTCCTGACTTCGAGCAATACAGACTATGGCTTCGTCTCTGTCCGTTCAATGCTCACGGTACGTTCTCGCCATCAGCACGCTGCGTGAGGGTCAAAGCACAATGACGACTCCAGCGCTCACTGAGGCCGAGCAATGCATTGTATAAGTGTTCTGATAGGTCTGAACAGCAACCCGTGGCCTTCGCTTTGTATCACTTTGATGAGCTTTGACCGAATTCTTTGTCAGTTGGCATATGCGGCCTAGTTTCGCTTTGCCAACTTGAACTTCCTTCGCTTTGCCCTTGCTGGACTGACTTATAAAAGGCCTGGATGTATGGGCGTTCAACTTCATGCTCAAACCCCTCCTTCGAATTCATCACTCTCCTCCTCCTCCTCTCCCTTCCTCCATTTTGTTGTTCTCTGTCTCAACCGTCTCTGTCTCCCAATGCGCAGGATGCCGGGCCACAGTGCACATTCCCGCCACAAGTGCTCTATTCATCTATCTCGATGGCTTAGTCAAGATCCTCATAGAAACCGCCCTGAATTTGGATTTAGAAGCGCTTCTAGCACGTTTTCCGCACGTGTAGAATGGAGCCTGGGCGGACTGCGGACCAATCATCCGACTATCGAACGGTTGTTGTTCACCTTTCTAGGACGTCCCATTGTCCCCTCGCACTGTATCCTGGGTTCCTCGCGCGGATCCCGTCCGTCTTATCCGATGCGCTGCCTCCAGTGAGGGAAGGGCATTTTGATTTCCCTTTTCCTTTTTCTATTTGGTTGCGCGGTTGAAGAAAACACAGCGCGATACTGACCGACTGAGCCTGGTGGTCGCGTCTCTTTTAATGGTGCAGAAGACGTAAATTTCCGATATCTGACTCCACCCACATCGTTCACATTCTGTGATATTCTACAAAAGAAGGCGACTTCTAGCCGAGGCGATATGCGCGTACGAGATTTCTCACACGGGTTCCCTCCACTTCCCGCTCGCATGCCGGCATCGTCCTTTGACCTTATCTACCCATCAGCAAATAACGCCATCGATAGCATTACGATGGACACAAACAGCAAGCCATCCAAACGGTCGACCAAATGGGGATAGCGGCCGTCTGGTTCTCGCCCCGCTAGTGCGTATTACGGACTTATTTCGAATTCTTCGTTGAGTTATTTGTGAAGGTTGTGACTCGGGGGGATCTGCGTTTCCTGCACGGGACTTTCGTCGGATTTTGCATATAAGGCGGGCTGGATGAGCTGGTTTTTCCCCAACTCCCCTCTTCCCTCCTTCCCCTCCTTCCTCCGCCTGCTCGCCCTCCCCCTCCTCCTCCTCCCCCTCCTCCTCCCCCTCTCTCTCCTCTCCCCTCCTCCTACTCTACTATACTCTACTATACGCTCTCCTCTTCTTCCTCGCCTCCTCCTCCTCTCCTCTCCTCTCCTCTCACCTTCTCTCTTTAGCTTCTCGTCTAGATGCCCATCCTCTTTGGCCATCACCTGTCATGGTCATCAACATCAGGTGCGTGTTGCCACCCGTTCGCTGTCGCCCTCTTCCGCCACTGACACCTCGCTCGTCTTTATAGCTCCCTCAGCCCCATCCACCATCATCGGCTACGACCCCCAGCCTACTTAGTCACGACATATCACGGTGCGCACCCTTCATCTTCTCTTTGACATCGTCTACATGCTGACTGACTCCTCCCTTCTCCTCCTCCTCCATCTACACCTGCTTGTCCTCGACCACCATCGACCACCGCCACCACCGCCACCCTCGGACACCAACGCCACCCTCGACAACCACCGCCACCCACCACCACTACCACTACCCTCGACCACCACCCGCACCTCGTCTTCGCCGACACCATAGATCATCAACGTCATCAAGTCAAGTCAAGTCGTCGAGTGCCTAGGTGGGCACAGGTGCGTTTCATTTCTTCTCTAGGCTGAAGTCTCTCGTGCTGGGGTGTCTAGGGTATCTTGGGCTGGGTCTCTGGGTTGCTGGGTGGGGCTTTGCTAGAGCTAGGCGACAGCGACATCGACACCGACATCAACACCGCCAGCGACAGCGACATCAAGCACGACATCGACATCAAGCACGACTTCGACTTCGACTTCCACGATACCGACTTCGACACCGACACCGACACCGACACCGACACCGACAACCGTCACCAACACCGACATCGACATCGACATCGACGCAAACACCGACACCGACATCAAGCACGACATCGACACCGAGGGTCTCTAGGCTATCTCGTGCTGGGGTCTCTGGGCTACTGTCACTGGGCTTCGGTCTCTGGGTTGCTAGGCTGAGGCTGTGCTAGAGCTAGGCGACACCGGGCTTCAAGAGCTTCAATACCGGTCCCCTGGGATAGCGTCGACCTTGTCGTGGTCCAGGGGCTCTAGTACCCAGAGTCCGATCCTCTGAGGGAAGCCAACTGACGCTACTAACAGGTGAGTGGATCGGCGCTTCGCTTCGCATGCATTTTCTGACGTGTCTGGTGCAGTTTCTTTTTCAGGTGTGAGAGTGTGAGTAAGCTGACCTCAAGCACAAGACGCTCGACGCTCTGATCACCGGCATCATCGTCTTCAACAGAGCGACCCCTGGGAGAGTGTCGACCTTGACGTGGTCCAGGGGCTCTAGTACCTCCTCGGAGGGAAGCTAACAGACGCTCGCAAGGTACGTTTCTTTCTTAATCCTACGTCGCTGATTTCCTCTAGCTTCTATGACAGTCATGTGATTGTGCGACCACGATAATATATTAATGTTTCGGTGAGTCTTTTCTTCGATATAAGCGTCACGACTTCGCTGACAGTGTCTTTAGTTTCCTACAGATGTGTGAGTGTGAGTAAGATGACCTCAAGTGCAAGACACTCGACGCTCTGATCATCGGCATCATCGTCGCCAACCGGGCGACCCCTGGGAGAGCGTCGACCTTGACGTGGTCCAGGGGCTCTAGTACCTCCTTGGAGGGAAGCTAACAGACGCTCACAAGGTACGTTTCTTTCTTAATCCTACGTCGCTGATTTCCTCTAGATTCTATGACAGGCATGTGGTTGTGCGACCACGGTAATATATTAATGTTTCGGTGAGTCTTTTCTTCGATATGAGCGTCACGACTTCGCTGACAGTGTCTTTAGTTTCCTACAGATGTGTGAGTGTGAGCAAGATGACCTCAAATGCAAGACGCTCGACGCTCTGATTACCGGCATCATCGTCGTCAACCGAGCCTCCCCTGGGAGAGCGTCGACCTTGTCGTGGTCCAGGGGCTTTAGTACCCCGGAGTCCGATCCTCTGGGGGAAACTAACCGACGCTCGCAAGGTACGTTTCCTGCTTGATAATTTGTCGCTGATTTCCTCTAGATTCTCTTACAGGCGTGTGGTTGTACGACCGCGGTAATATATTAATGTTTGGTGAGTCTTCTTCTTCGATGTGAGCATCACTTCGCTGACAGTATCTTTAGTTTCCTTCAGATGTGTGCGTGTGAGTAAGACGACCTCAAATGCAAGACGCTCGACGCTCTGATTAGCGGCATCATCGTCGTCAACCGAGCCTCCCCTGGGAGAGCGTCGACCTTGTCGTGGTCCAGGGGCTTTAGTACCCCGGAGTCCGATCCTCGGGGGGAAACCAACCGACGCTCGCAAGGTACGTTTCCTGCTTGATAATTTGTCGCTGATGTTCTCTAGATTCTCTTACAGGCGCGTGATTGTACGACCACGGTAATATATTAATGTTTCGTGAGTCTTCTTCTTCAATATGAGCGTCACGACTTCGCTGACAGTGTCTTTAGTTTCCTACAGATGTGTGAGTGTGAGTAAGATGACCTCAAGTGCAAGACGCTCGACGCTCTGATTACCGGCATCATCGTCTTCAACCGGGCCACCCCTGGGAGAGCGTCGACCTTGACGTGGTCCAGGGGCTCTAGTACCTCCTCGGAGGGAAGCTAACAGACGCTCGCAAGGTATGTTTCTTTCTTAATCCTACGTCGCTGATTTCCTCTAGATTCGATGACAGGCATGTGGTTGTGCGACCACGGTAATATATTAATGTTTCGGTGAGTCTTTTCTTCGATATGAGCGTCACGACTTCGCTGACAGTGTCTTTAGTTTCTTTCAGATGTGTGGCAT
>NW_006763140.1:1255346-1297634 GCF_000264905.1 Stereum hirsutum FP-91666 SS1 | reverse complement strand
TAGTACCTCTCGGAGGGAAAGCTAACAGACGCTCGCAAGGTATGTTTCTTTCTTAATCCTACGTCGCTGATTTCCTCTAGATTCGATGACAGGCATGTGGTTGTGCGACCACGGTAATATATTAATGTTTCGGTGAGTCTTTTCTTCGATATGAGCGTCACGACTTCGCTGACAGTGTCTTTAGTTTCCTTCAGATGTGTGCATGTGAGTAAGACGACCTCAAGTGCAAGACGCTCGACGCTCTGATTACCGGCATCATCGTCGTCAACCGAGCCTCCCCTGGGAGAGCGTCGACCTTGTCGTGGTCCAGGGGCTTTAGTACCCCAGAGTCCGATCCTCTGGGTGAAACTAACCGACGCTCGCAAGGTACGTTTCCTGCTTGATAATTTGTCGCTGATGTTCTCTAGATTCTCTTACAGGCGTGTGATTGTACGACCGCGGTAATATTAATGTTTGGTGAGTCTTCTTCTTCGATGTGAGCATCACTTCGCTGACAGTCTCTTTAGTTTCCTTCAGATGTGTGCGTGTGAGTAAGAAGACCTCAAGTGCAAGACGCTCGACGCTCTGATTACCGGCATCATCGTCGTCAACCGAGCCTCTCCTGGGAGAGCGTCGACCTTGCCGTGGTCCAGGGGCTCTAGTACCTCGGAGTCCGTTCCTCTGAGCGAAGCCAACTGACGCTTACTCACAGGTGAGTGGGTTCGTGCTTCAATCCTCATATTTCTTCTGACTCGTTCTGTTCAGTTTTATTTCAGCTACGAAGCTCAAGACGATCGACGCCCTGACCGTCAACACTCGGGCACGACGACGAGTCCGGTCGACGACTCCATTCAAGCACGACGTCAACAACCGGCGGCGGTCTCTGGGGTATTTTGGGCTGGGCTTCTGGGGCATCTTGGGCCGAGTCTGGCTGCTCTATTCGTCTGCTGGGTCTCGCGGGCTTGGTCTCTATGTTGCTGGGCTTGGGCTGGTCTTTCTAGGGCTAGGCGACATCGAAATCGACCTCACGACCGAGCTCAAGTACGACATCGACATCGCTCACGACCGAGCTCAAGTACGACATCGACATCGACCTCACGAGCGAGATCAAGCACGACTTCGACACCGAGCTCCAACGAGCTTCAAGACCGGTCCCCTGGGAGAGCGTAGACCTTGCCGTGGTCCAGGGGCTTTAGTACCCCAGAGTCCGATCCTCTGGGGGAAACTAACAGACGCTCGCAAGGTACGTTTCCTACTTGAAATCATGTCGCTGATTTCCTCTAGATTCTCCTACAGGGCATCTTCGTTCTCACTCTTTCGCTTTAGCTCTCATCTTTTCACTCTCGCTTTCCTCTTTACGCTCTCGCTTTCCTCTTTGCGCTCTCGCTTTCCTCTCCTCTCTCGCTGTCCTCTTTACTCTTCCTTGGGCCATCTCTATATTCATCTCTCTATGCTTGTCTCAAGTCTTCAGCTTGAGCCCCTCCCCTGGGAGAGCGTCGACCTTGCCGTGGTCCAGGGGCTTTAGTACCACAGAGTCCGATCCTCTGTGGGAAACTAACAGACGCTCACAAGGTACGTTTCCTCTTCATACTATATTGCTGATTTCCTCTGGATTCACTTACAGGCGTGTGATTGTACGGCCGATGTCCGACACGAAACTGACAGACGCTACGCGAAACGTATCTAAATATGTGAGTCTGTTATTCTTTGACGCGAACATCATGACTGCGCTGACATTCTCTTTTTTCTTACAGATGTGTGTGTATGTGAGAGTAAGCAGACCTCAAGTTCAAGATGCTCGACGCTCTGATTTTCGACATCATCGTCTTCAACCGAGCCTCCCCTGGGAGAGCGTCGACCTTGTCGTGGTCCAGGGGCTTTAGTACCCCGGAGTCCGATCCTCTAGGGGCAACTAACAGACGCTCGCAGTATAGGTACTATACTGACCTGTGAGTTTTTCTTACCTCCTGGCCTCTTCATAAAGCTTTTACAGGTGTGAGTATCGTAAGGTTCCTCAGTCACTGGGTCGGCGCTCTCGCGACGCGGCCTGTGGCAACACTTCTGCTTGGGCAACACTGTGAAGCTCAGACGACCTCTTCCTCAGCTGTCACTCTCTTCGTCCACCCACTCACCCATCGTCGTCCTTGCTCTGAAGCTCAGGCAATCTACGCTTTCTCTCCCTTTCGCTCTCGCTTTTATCTTTTCGCTCACTCACTTTATCTTTACTCTTCTCTACGGCGACACCCTTGGGCCATCTCTATGCTTGTCTCAAGTATTCAGCTTGAGCCCCTCCACTCGTGTGGAGTCGACCTTGTCGTGATCCGGGGGCTAGTCTTGCCAGAGCTACGCGACATCAACGACGACAGTGACATCAACACGATATCGACGCCGGGCTTCAAGAGCTTCAATACCGGTCCCTTGGTATGGCGTTGACCTTGTCGTGGTCCAGGGGCTCTAGTACCTCAGAGTCCGATCCTCTGAGGGAAGCCAACAAACGCCTACTAACAGGTGAGTGGTTTGGTACCTCGCTTCGCATGTCAATTCTGACGCGTCTCGTGCAGTTCTTTTTCTACAGGTGTGTTACTCTCTTCGCCCGCCCGCCCGCCCGCCCACTCATCATCGTGCTTGATCTCAAGCTTAGGCGACATCTGCTTCTCTCCCTTACACTCTCACTTTTCTCTGTTCTCTCCGCTTCGTATAATATCTCCTCTACAGCGACACCCTTGGGCCGTCTCGACATTTTTCCCTCTGTCCTTGTCTCAAGTCTTCAGCTTGAGCCCCTCCACTGGTATGGCGTCGTCCTTCTCGTGGTGTTAATCGATGCGGCGCGCGTATCTTCTGACGGACCTTCTGCAGTCTTCTTCCAGATGTGTGAGCGTGTGTCTGGTAAGCTCAAGATGATCGACGCTCTGATCACAACAGTCGAGTACGACGACGATTCCGATCGACGACCTCAATCAAGCACGACATCAACACCCGACGGCGGTCACCTCTGGGGCGTCTTGACCCGATGGGTCTCTGGGTATGCTGGGTTTCTGGGTCTGCTGGTTCTCGTCGTCTCTTGTTCTGCTGGCTCTCGTGCGAGGCTTGTCTTCTATGTCGCTGGGGATGGAGCTGGTCCTCCTGGAGCTAGGCGACACCACCGACGACACCGACACCGACACCAACACTGACAACGCATCAAACACGACATCGACACCGGGCTTCAAGAGCTTCAAGACCGGCCCCCTGGTACGGCGTTGACCTTGTCGTGGTCCAGGGGCTCTAGTACCTCAGAGTCCGATCCTCTGAGGGAAGCCAACAAACGCCTACTAACAGGTGAGTGGATTGACGCTTCGATTAACATGTCCTTTCTGACGCGTCTCGTGCAGTTTTTTCTCACAGATGTGTTACTCTCTTCGCCCACCTACCCACCCACCCATCATCACCCTTGCTCTCAAGCTTAGGCAACATCTGCTTCTCACCCTTACGCTCTCGCTTTCATCTTTTCGCTCTCGCTTTTATCTTGACACCCTTGGGCCATCTCTATCTCTTTCTCTCCGTGCTTGTCTCAAGTCTTCAGCTTGAGCCCTCCCCTGGTATGGCGTCGACCTTGTCGTGGTCCGGGGGCCCTAGTACCTCAGAGTCCGATCCTCTGAGCGAAGCCAACAGACGCTTAGGTGAGTCAATTTCCTCGTGCTCCTTGTCTGTGATATTATCGGAGATTCGTAGAGGTATTCGAAGGAGGAGTTTGCGCGCATGTATTATTCGTAATAATAGAGCTCCGTAATGTGAACTTGAATTCTACACAATACTTTCCTTCTTGTCATCGTGCCCGGCTCCTGAGTTCAGCCTTCAAGCTCAATACAAGGATCGGCCTGGATAAGGAAGAGCTCCGGACTTGGGCCTAGCTACCCCTAAGCATCGAAAACTTTCCACTGTTCCAGGCTGTATTACGCCCAAATCAACCTGATCGTAATGCTTACATATCTCGCCTGTTAACCTGATTGCGAGCATGACCATGGAATTGGGAGATACTGTACATCACAGAGAAGGTAGTGTATAGTTGGAGGAAATATTTATGAGACCGTCGAAGGTGACGCCGGGCTATTTGGCTAGGGCACTGATCACAGACGGTGCCGCGAGTAACTGGGAGTGTTGACTCACAACGAACGTCTTCTAGTACTCTCTACATGGTCTTCACCTCCACAACTTCTCTATCCTCTCCGATCACAACCGTTAACAGTCTTCCACCTCTCTGCTCCTCGTCTCCTTCGGCCTGTTTACTCCTCAACCACCGCGGACGAACAGGCTCTGCCGACCGTGGGTTCGTCCCTCCAACAGTGATGCTATCGCCGAAGAAGTGATAACCCGGGATATAACGATCTATAAAGACCTTGACTTGCTCGTCCGTCATGCCTTTCCCGCCATTTCGTGCCTTCATGGCGTGTTCTTGCTGTAGACGCCACTTGTAGATATGGACGTATGGATGAGAGTCGAGAGGTGAGATCTATACAACGAGACAGGAGAGGACGGTGTTTGTAATTGAGTATCGTTAGAGTCGGAGACATCGTACCTTCACAAAGATATCAAACATTTCCCACCATTTGACATAGCTCGCCAGAATCTCGTTCACCTCCAGAACCTGTTCCTCACCTACACCAACCTCCCCCAGATCTAGTCTTAGCGGACCTTCCTCTAGACCCTTGATGTTCTCCGCTAGCCGTTTCCTAATATCGTCTTCGCTCTTCGGGCAAAACCCAACACACCATCCTTCAAAGAGGACGACATCGATCGGGCCATCCACCGTCCTCCAATCCGCCTCTGGAACCCTATCGCCCTCTCCGTTGAATTGGCTCTTGTCAAAGCTGGGAAGCTTCAGCGTTGACGTAGACGCAGGGTCATTGATGTTCTCGAGCGCGGTCAAAGTTCGTAGCCCGAGCTGTATGTCATGAGTTCCAGGTTGTCCACGCCCTCGCAGAAGTGGGTTGTTCGGATGTGAAGTGGCGAGTGCGGCTAGTCCATCGTGAGGCAAGTAGAGATCGTCAATGGAGAGCGTGGCTACGCGTAGCCCAGCATCCTGAGCGAGCGAAGAAGCGACGTGCTCTGTGAGAAATGTCTTGCCGGATCCTTGAGGGCCTTGAATCGCTACGAAGAGTGGTTTGGCGCGGGCTCGTGATGGTGGGGGAGATGGTACATGTGATAAAATGTGCTGGACAATGGGTGGCACCGCGGCGGGCTTGGTACTCATCTTACTCGTCGTCAACGATGGTGGTGATGATACGAAGTATAGAGATGCATTTCGCAGACAGAATCACATTATCCTGCCCATTATCGAGGTCATGGTCACAGGATCGTTCGGCTGGCAGGCGGACCGCCGTAATGGTAATGCAAGGTATAGACGATGTGACCTTTTCTATGTCTCCGCTCATCCTGGACAAGGATACCGACGTCGACTAGCCTGAGTACTTCCCGGGTAATTGTTGTTGACAGTAGTTGTAATGGAGGGATGTTCAATGGCGCGTCTCTACACTTTGTGCTTGCGATCATAGTCCGACTCGCAAGTTTCCGAGAGGCAATGTGTCTCTTCCAAGGGTCGAGCACGAAAATATAGGATAAATAAGGATATGTCTGATTCCAAGTAAAGATAGATGTACGGCCAATATATCGTGTCCAAACCGCACCAACAGCGTCAAAGTCCACCAGATTTCCCACCCAACGCCAAAGGGAATGCGATACAAAAGAAAACGAAAGAAAAGCGTCCTCACTCCGGGGTATACTGCGGCGGTAACCTCACCGGTTCTTCAAACCCTCTCAATCCACTATCCCTCTCTAATAGCACCGGCGTTGACCCGATACCCGTTGACGCGCCTAACGAAGCACCTACAGCAGACGACGAGACCTCAGATCCTGATCGTGGTCGGTCTGCGATGTGCGTGTTAGGTGGAAGGACGGATGATGAAGCAGTGGCAGGGACGGGTCCTGTAATATGAGTATACATGTCGAGTTTTCGGGATTGAGAAGAGATAGCGTTGGAGGCGGAGATGTAGCCCGAGTTGTCGGCTGAAGGTATGTTGGGGTCGATGGGATCGGCAGAGGTGGAAGGGCTTGGTAAGAATGAGAGTGTGCTCGGGGACAGGTTGGGGAGGAAGGGCGTAGCGGTGATGGTATAGTTCGACTGGGCCCGCTGTCGCTGGTACATCCCCATCGGCATACCCTGCCCCTGCCCCTCACCATCCTGATACCCATGAACATCACCATACCCTTCTGTGGGAGCATAGCGATCCTCGGCAGCCACATCAAACCTGCCCTTCGACGCATATCCATTCTTGTCTCGCCTTCGTCGCAGCCAAAAGAAGATTGCCAGGCCTATGGCGGCGAGGGCCACCACACCACCAACAACGCCACCAGCAATTGCGCCGACGTTCGTTCCACTCGAACCGCCATCGCCATTATCGCTTCCGGTGGATCCACCCCCACCGCCACTACTTCCGCCATTTCCAGTCCCGCCACTCGAACCTGACCCCGACCCAGAGGTTGTAGCCAACTCCGTCACAAAAGCATTCCCTGTCTGCAACAACACATAATCCAAGTAAAACGCGTTGGCGTCTTTGGCCTGGATCTCCAACGTGTGTGAGTCGCCCGAGGAAGGTGTTGCGGTGAGAATTTCGAAGTTGTATATAGGATATGCCGAGCCCGAGGATGGAGTGATGAGTTGAGATGGGGAGCCGTCGAGGGTATAGGAGCCGAGTGAACCGGAACTGGTATTGGCTATGAGCATGGCGTACGCTCGGATCGTTGAGACACCTATGAATGAATTGTACAGCTATTAGTACGAGTGTTATCGGAGAATCGAGTGAGACGCGGAGAATAGGGATAGGACGTACCCGTGAAGTTAAGCGTGACTGTCGAGGATGAACTCGTCGGCCCCATTACACTTGAATTGAAAGCGGCATCCGTTAGGTTGAAATCCCCCGTCCCTGGGAAATTGATCACATTCCCACTCCAGCCGTTTCCTCCCTGCGAATAATCCAGGTATTCACTCTGGTCGTCCACGAACACCCAGCTAGTCTGTTTCTCCGGTGATGGTATCGTCGAGTTGACCGTTGCGTTGTAGATGAAGTAGTCTATGAGAAAATTGGACTGATTGGTCGTCGAGGCAGCGCTGATTACTTCGATTTCGAGCGTGTGCGTGTTTGAGGAAGAGGAGGAGAGATCTGGAGAGACGAAGAAGGGGATATGACGACGGGTGGCAGGTGGGACGAGGTATGTATTGTTGGAGATGACGCTTCCGTCAATACTGAACGAGACGTCAGTGCTGGTGTACGAGTTGCCCTCGTTCAAGCCTGGTGTAGTGCCAAAGACCGAGATGGAGTTTCCTGTGAATTGGTAGCTCATCGTCGAAGAGGCCTTCCCGGTGCCAGATGTGTCTACGAGAAACTCGTTCAACGCTCCAGCTCCACCGACGAACCAGCCATTGCTCTCAGCTTCCGCCGAGGTCGTAGCACCACTATCGTGAGTCACCACCGGCGAATAATTGATGTTTGAGTCAGCATCGTCGACAATCACGTATACTGACATCGAAGCGGCCTATTACTGCTCAAGAGCAGTTAACAAGGAGAGAGCAGAGACTCTTCGTCTGCACCCAGTGCAGAGCGGCACGAAATGAAGGTGAGGGGAGGACGGAAAGAGCGATGAAGAAAGTAACGATCAGATCGAACAGATCGGCGAGCGAGAGCGGCTAAGAGCAAGGGAAACAGGAGGTGATGTGCCCAGGCAGAACATAATAATAGACTGTAAATCGTCCGGACAGCCTTGGCAAAGTCCAATGGTGAGTTGGCGCTAATCAGCATGAGAAGGTGACCTACCAAGCACGAGGCTGATGTGCCCTGGCCCATCACTTCCAGCGCTCATGGTTGACGTCTTTATTGAGCCCGAATTGAGTCGGATTCCTCAGCGGTATGTTTCTTCATCTAAAATTGAAAGAGCCTCGTCTCGTAATGGAAACTTGGAGAGACGAAGAGCGCCGTTGTGAGAATAGACGAGAAACAGATATATTCCTTACACATCTCATATTGTTCTCTCTAATTTCCTCGAGAGCCAGGTACGGTCTTGGAAACATGAAGTCAAAGTTTTTTTTAAGAAAGACAGCAAGGATCGGCATTCTGTATTTAAACCAAATCGAAAGATGAACCGTGGTAGCACGTCAACGCATATAACTGTCGTAGACTCACCACACGGACGTACATAAGGAATCAGGTTTCCGCGTTACGAGTCCTTCACCATCGTACCACCCCCCATAACTTCCACGGCTTACATCTTCTTCACTCACACCATCTCCATAGCCATATGAGAAGCGGAAGACTCCGCAGCGGGTGTGATTGGCGCCGGTCTAGGGGAGAGACCAGGGACTCTGGAGCCGATGTCACTGCTGGGTCCAATAGAACGCTTGTCTGCTGGAAAGTACGATTGACTAGTCATCCGCCGTGATCTTGTGCGCCCGAAGCGGATCGGATGAGGATAGGGTGTAGGCGATGTAGCAACCGATGAAGGGCGGGTAGGAATTCGTTCAACAACGTCCGCGTCTGCCTCAGAATCTTCCGGTACAGCCTGAGGGATATCCTCTTCCCAGATGATCGAATGATCTGAAGGAGGGGAGACAGTGATATAGGATTGTTCCGCGACAGACTCTGCAACACTCCCTAAGCCCGAGTTTATTGTTAATACTTCCAATACTGGTGTAAACAGAGGAGCATGACTTACCACCGCCTGTCAGAATTGAAGGTCTGGGTGGAGGGGTGAAGACTAAGGTGTCCACAATGTGAATGCGCCCAAAGACGCCGCTCTCCGGGTCCGGTTTCGTGTCTATAAACAACGCAGCACAAAGAGGAGTCCAGATCGAATCATCAAGGTATAGCGAGGCTCCTGGATACTGGGTGACGACTCTCAGCATACTGATGAGGCTATGTCGGTCAATGTCCTTGATGAGAGTTGTCACTAGATTCACAATTGTATGGACGATCCACGAATCGCTCATGTATTCGTCGGGACTCCTTGAGCCTACTTGGAACTGAGCTATGGCACCTGCCAAAGGTTTGAGATACCGCCAACTGTCTTTTCGGATTCGATCTATGCGCCCAGGGTCACGTATCACCCACAAGAAGGCATCACATCCATTGCGACACAGCCAATGAAAGACGTGCAGCAGAACATCTTGGCCGTCTTTATTTGCCTCACAACACCAGAAATCAACCAACTCGGCAATGCCGAAGGCATTCTGGAGGAAGGGATGGTTGGCCAGAGGAGCCAAGGACGTGAAGAGATCATCAATGGCATCGCGATATGTGTCAGCATATTCTGGCGCACTGTATTCCAATCCGAATGGCTCTGCACGTATGCATTCAATGAGTATGATCATAGCCTCCGACCTCACTGAATTCAGCAGGTTTGCGATTCGAGCAGAGGACGCCGCAGATTTGAAACATCGGTGAGAAGCAAAGAGTAGAGCGATACAAGGTACGTTCTTCCGCGCTTGACGCGAGTGCTCGAATACCAGAAGACACACCAGAGCCTGCATGAATGCTGATGTCCAGAGCACTTCCCGAGCGATACTGCCGGAGAGTGTGAGACGGTCACGCACAGCGGCACGGTAGAGGGCAATAGCAAGAGCATATCGATCGTCCTCTAGCAATTCCCATGAGCTCTCGGAATCTAAAAACCGTTGGCAGGATGTCCAATCACATTAGTTTTATTTGATGGAATGATATAGTCTGAGAGACCACATACCTTCGATTCTGATCACTGTCAATGCGGCTGTTAGATTTGCTCGGCGACTACATTCAGGTGAAAGCAAATATATGAGGGTCTCTATCACACTCCGCTTTGATTGCAAGGGAGTATCTTTCCACCCAGGTAGCGAAGGACGGACGGTATCCCACAAAGCGGCTGTAGCACAATCGACGGAGTCATCATCGTGCGTGTGGATGAGCGTTTTGTGATATATCTCGATGGTGGCCGGTAAGATCAGTTCAACGTCGTCTGCTAAAAAGTCTACCTGGGCATCTTGAACGACAGTAGAGGACCCAGAGACGTCGGCATCATGGGGAAAAGGATCTGTTGCATCGAGAAACGTCATAGGAGAACGGGTAGTGGTCCACGTGCGAATACGTGACAAGCCTATTGCCATAGACGATACAATATGCTTGTAAAACCCCGTGAAGGTCCCTACCAATGACCAGCTGGTCGTCACATCTAATAGATGACCTGGTGCCCAGAAGGGAACTGAGACGAATTGTGCCCTAGTGTTGATGAATGACGACAATAGGGACTGAAAGGGCGACATCGAGGGATAGATGCATCCGTGAACAACAGAGAAGACAATGATAGTACCTGAGAGGCCCACAAGGAGCGAGGACGAGACTGCAGCTCCAAGAATTGGCACAGAGACGGGAGATATCGAGAGAGAGCTCGAGAGCAAACTGTCTAGCAGGCCTATGATGAATAGGCCAACGGCGAGAACTAAGAAGTGGGGTAATGCGTCGACAACGGGCCTGAGAAGACGATTAGCCTGAGTCCATCGATTGTAGACCTCGACAAGCATCTCGTGCGCTTGCGTGTGGTGGAATCGGGTGAGGGACTCGAGATAGCTCCTCCCTACGACAGCTAGAGAAGCGATACAAAGCTAGAATTGACATCAGTGATCTGTAGAAGTCGGAGTCGATCAAAATAACGACTCACGCTCACAATGAGGGACAGTGACCAATAGACATTCAGACGCACAGAACCAGGGTCAGGTTCGAATGCAACCGGTAATGGTAGGCTCAATAGAGAGCTATCAACTCCACTGAGCTGGATGATAACGTCTGTGAGGTTAGACACAAGCTCGTTTGTGCGGTCGCCTGATTCCTGTGAGAGCCCCGTAGTGGCCTGAATGAGGAAGGAAGTGACGACGGCCGAGAAAAGGGCGATCTATATTGTGGTATAAGTTAGATGTACATCGATTAGATTAGAACGACGTACAAAGATCAGTAGAGTATCCAGAGTACTTCTCCACCGGTCTACGTCAGGCTTGATGGAATTCTGCATGGTCGAGTTCAGGAGTGGAGTCCAAGCACTAGAGCTGCTCGCAGGGACTTCGAGGATCGGCTTTCTGGACGGATCTATTTGCGAGGAGAATACGCTAAGGCGACATTCCTAGCTCTGCCCGATGATGACTTGCCTTGTTCCTGTTGTCTATCGTCCATGCGCTTCAAAAATTCTGGAGCATAAGAAAAAAGACGTCCGTTGTCAATTGATGTTAAGTGCCACAAGTATGAGGCCGTCACGTACCGACCATTCTGCGCTGCTGTTCCAGCGTCTTGCTCTGCTGTTCAGCCAGCTTGTCCATCGCTTCGACTAGCTTTGTCGACGTGTCTCTTTTGCCAGCGTCAATGTCAAGAAATAGCGAGATCGTCAAGTCAGACTCGCCTTCCTAGGTTTGCTCTGTGTATTCCCTCCATGTCTGTGAGATTGATTTGGAAAGGGAGAGGTTGTTCAATCGAGTTCGGTCAAGGTCAAGATGAACAGAACGATAACTGAGGAGCCATCGATTCCATGTACTTCACTTGTACTCGTATTCGTACACGGCCTTGTGGCAATGAGTGGACCAAGAGCGCTGAGTCTGAGCCCAGAATATCTTTGAAGGCGATTTGACAACCCCGATCAAGCAAGACAAGGTCGGAAAATAAATGTTGAGAATATCTAGGTGCACTGCCACGTTCGAACTTCATTCGTTTCGCCGCTGTGTGCATACCCCTTCCAGTCTTCGCGTACTTTAGCTCCTTCTTCTCGCCCTTTTCTCTTTATTTTCTCCTACTGTCGGCATCAGCAGGTTACAGCCTGCCCATTTTGCTCTCGGACGGTATTGGCGCGAAGTCATGATGAACTCGGAACCCTCTGAAGGCGTGCCCGCTCCTGTACAAGCCGCGCAACAATATATCCACAAGGCCCAACGATTATATCAATCATACCTCGACCGGGCGACACCCCATGTTATGTACAGATGGCTCGGGACGTTGGGTGTAACTATTCTCTTTGAACTGCGGATTGTTTTTGCGCAGGGGGTGAGTGCCGTTCTACATGCGCTCACGAGTTGGTCGGGAGGATGGAAAAGTTCTGACTTGCTACTCGTTATCCTTTGGACGTGCGTCGGAATGTGTACGATGTAGTGGTATATCAGTACGTCTTCCCATATTTAATGCTTTGAATCTTCGTACTCACTTTCTGTAACCCCATCACCTTCGCGCAGTATGCTGTACGTCCGTCTTAACACACGTACACTCAGCGCACCATAACCTTGCCCTCCCTCCGCTCTCCTAGATGCCCATGCTATCTATATTCTGAACCTTCTCCTCGCCTTCCTGCAACCAAAATTCGACCCTTCCATTCAAGACGATCTCTTGGCGGACGAGATTGAAGAGGGAGGATCTGAGGAACAGAGGTCGCCCCTTCCGAGCTCGCGGGATGACGAGTTTCGTCCGTTCGTGAGGAGATTGCCTGAGTGGCAATTTTGGTGCGTCTTTTCTATCTGTCGGTTAGCATGGTCCTATGTGATGAGGCGGGCCGACCTTTGTGTAATGCACATTGGTATCGGTCGGGCCACGTCAATTGGGTTGGGTTTGAGGTGAATACGTGTTGGTGGCGTTTAGCGCTCACGCTACAGGCTATTCTAGGCTTATATAGAGAGCCAAACGCTACGACCACGACTTTCCCTCTTCTATCCAGAGCCACACAACCTTCTTATTTAAATCCTCGAGTGCTCACAACTTTATATGAATTTATAGGCTATCAACCACGAGAGCCACGGTCATCTCCCTCGTCCTCACCTTCTTCACCGTAATGGACGTTCCCGTTTACTGGCCCATCCTCGTCCTGTACTTCTGCGTTCTTTTCGTCCTCACAATGAGGAGACAACTGCAGTACGTCTACAGTCTCTACTCTTATCTTCCCTTGCCCTGTGATGCCCACATTCACCCGCTCCTCGTAATCATCCTCATCCTCATTCTACTCTCTTCACGACGCCTCGAATTTATGATATTGACCATCGTTTCGCCAATTTTCAGACACATGATCAAATACCGCTACGTCCCTTTCGACTGGGGCCGGAAGGCTCAGTATGGGAACCGACGATAAGGTGCTCGGGCGCCACAGAGAACATGTCTTGAACTTCCAGAAGTGGGCGTAGGATATACTTACGGTTTGAACCTTTTCATGGGATAGATCAGGATCTTGAGAAGTGGTGACGGGGACTATGATTTGTAGACTGCGTTGTGGTCCGAGGCAGGAATTGGACGGTTTCTTTCTCTCTCTGGCGTAATGGGCATTTGGCTAGCTATGCGACTGTGGTTTGTCGGTGGATTGAGCTCGAAGGTCATTGGTATACAGTGAGTATGGATCAAAACGTGATCATAGTGCGACACGCAGTACAGCAGAAGATACACTGGGGTATACGAATAGACACAAGACGAGATTATAATACAGCTACGAGACACAGGACAAAGCAAACCATCATCTCTACTAAGCCCCAGTCCATCGGCCAGAAAGCCACACCGACCCTCCGAATCAATTTACCCTCCACTCGACGTCTGCATCAAAGCGCTTGTTGCTCTGACCACCGCACTCACACCCTCTCTGACCTTCTCTTTCTCCTCCTCCCTAACCCTCTTCATGATCCTCCCTTCAAACTTGTCAGGATGAAACTTCAACATCGTCTCCCTGAGTTTTTCCTTCTTCTTACTTGCTCTTGACGCCGAGTCTTCGTCGTCGAATGTCACGGGGAATAAGAACGACGAGATAGCCTCTGATGTGAGATCTTCGACGCCTAGTAGTTTACCGTGAAGAATGGGCCAGGGGATGTCGGAGAACCCTAGGAGGGTTGGGGTAGATGTGGCGGTGGCACTAGCATTGGAAGGAAGCAAGAGTTCAAGCCATCGACGTTCGTAGTCGCCTCTTGCATCCTGCTCTCGTCGGTGTTGACGTTCTCTACGTCTACGATGGCGAATGGCTTCGGCTTCGCGTTCTTGACGGGCTGCTTCGGCTTTGAGGGCTTCTTGACGGGCAGCAGCAGCTGCTTGGGCCTCAATGGTAGCTGCGTTCTTTTTCCTGTGGGGGTGGTACATATGTTGTGAGTATATTATAGATGCAGGTAGAGTAGATGGAAATGGTATTCTGGAGTCCAGAAACTGCCCATATTCAGATTACACTGCCGCACAAGAGAAACCGAACGACTGTGGGGGAAACTCACCTCCACATTCCAGCCCTTATCCACTCCGCATACTCCTCCTCGTCCATAGTTGCTGGATCAGCGCTGTCCCAAAGCACTTTATCTAAGCCACTCGCTCCCCCTGCATACGCCCTCTTCCCTGTGCTCACCGCATCTTCTCTCCACCGCCTCGGCACATGCGCATAGTCATTCATGTTGGCCTCCACAGCATCTAATCTCTCGTCGTCCTGAAAAGCACCAAACATCTTCTCTCGAAACCGTTCTTCTTCCACTCGTGCGCGAATCTCTTCCTCGTCTATACCCATATCCATAGGCCCTGGTGGGTCGTCAAAGTCAAATTCATAAGTGTAGTTCGATGGACCGGCTTTGGGCTTCGGTGGTGGTGGAGGTCCATAGGCATCATCGGTGTCGTCTTCTGCGTCTGGCGGGGCTTCGTTGTAATATGGTTTTGAGGATTTGCGATGGCGGTGGGAAGAAGAAGGGGAATGTGAGTGTTTCTTCGCGCGACGGGCAGCTTTGCGGGCTTTGCGCAGGTCATGAGCCGCCTGTTCTGCTGGAGTTCGTTTGAGATGAAGTTTGCTCGGCATGAGAGGGATTAAGAAGGTAGGTTAAATGATGGACTATGGATGTCGGGAATAGGATGTGCTCTGTGGCGAAGGACCGTGCAGTGCGGTAGAGTCGATGAGTGGCACTCGGCTACAGCCGATGCCGTTGTTGTCATCGTCATCGCCGCCACACTTCCTGAACCAAACTTGTTCTCTCTGCACCCTGCTCTCCGAGTCGGCGACATGACCGTGACTATCCTAGACTTCATCTATCGATTCCACCAGCACCACAGTATACAAAGTGCTGCTTACTTGTATCTAAATCCGCAATCTGGTAGACAACACAGTCCAAGATAGCGGTGTCGATTTCCCATAGTAGGTATACTCATTTGGTCGTTTGCGGTTCATACTAGACTTCCAGTCGACCCCTCCTGGGCGTATGGAAGCCTGTGAAAACGAATACCGACCCACATCTTTCCGAACCCTGTCGAGCTTAGCAGAGCCTTTTCTGCGTCTTCATAATCAGCTACTCGTCCATACTTAAACGGTCGAAAATACGTTGGATTGCTATTCAGTCTGGATCTGAACATCCTCACTTCTCTCGTCGCGACACCACTCAGCCCTCTCTGTTTCCTCGCTGACAACTAGTTGATCGATATGCCTCCCGGAAAACCACCAATGCACCTCACGCCCACGAAGCGTGGTGACATCTACGATGCGATCTCACCTTTGAAAGCGCTACATGGCTCTGCTAAAGGTCTCTCCGTTCTGATAACCGGTGCTGGTCGAGGCATTGGCCGTGCTCAAGCACTGGCATTTGCTCAGGCTGGTGCGACAAAGATAACACTCGTGTCTCTGGAGGAGGAAGAGCTGAAGGAGGTGAAGACGTCGATTGCGAGTCTTGCAGGATTAGATGATGATAGGCGGGTGGACATTGTGAAAGCAGACATCACGAGCGAGGACCAAATGGCGAAAGCGTTCGATGAGGCAGGATCGGTTGATGGTATGTAATTTGATACGTCCTTGAAGTTCTACCCGGGGGACTTTCCCTCCCGTTTACTGATCAACTTGTTTGTATAGTACTCGTCAATAACGCCGGTCGCATGAACGCTGAAGCAAAACCGCACGAATCAGCTTGCGAAGATTGGTGGAAGACTTTCGAGGTAAGTCATCCCAATGTATGTGTCAAGTGAAGGACTAAACATTACCGTAAACTGCAAGGTCAATGTGAAAGGTACTTACACTGTATCACGCGAAGCCATACGACGGGCTCTCTCCGTTTCATCTCGTCCCAATCTGGTAACTCTCACCTGTGTAGCATCAACGACTCAGCAGACTCATCATGTCGTGCAGACCATCATCAACACGTCCTCCGTCGCGTCGGGAAATACACGACTCGGTTTCTCGTCCTATGGGTCGAGCAAAAGCGCCATCAATCGCTTCACAGAGTTTCTACACTTCGAGTACGAAAATCAGGGTATTCGAGTGTTTGCTTACCACCCAGGTTCGCTCCATCATACATTCTCGGCTTCAAGATCACCCATACTCACCGACATGTGTCTCATTACTTGTAGGAGCCATCATGACTACCCTCGCACGAGACTCCATGCCGACCAACACATTCGCCACACTAACTGACAAACCTGAGCTTTCTGCCGGGTATTGTTTATGGCTGGCTACCCAAGGCGATCGTGTTGAGTTTCTAAGAGGAAGATTTAGCAGTGCGACGGTGAGTCGCTGTTTGCTCATTCATCGTGCATAGTTCGTATCAGTACGATGACTGGTCTCCCATTTTCCCTTACAGTGGGACGTTGATGAATTGCTGGAAATGAAGCAAACGATCCTAGAGAAAAATCTTCTGTGGACACGAGTGGTTGGGCAGGAACAAACGGTGTAGGTGATTGGGTCCAACGGGCCAGGCTCGTACGAGCGAGATATTTTGGTATGAAGTCGCCGTTGTGATTTGTTGTACCACCAGTTTTCAAACAGAAAGGCACGATACGAATGCCTAAATCATGGTGGAGTTTGAATTCAGTTCAAGGCCCACATCTGAGACTGACTCTATAGCACACAACATTTGATTCAACTGTCCGTCTCATCTCAATCACCAATCAGAATCAAACACTCAAAATCCTGCACGAAGACAGTCTGCATCCACCTCACGGCCAATACCCTTCCATATAATTCTGCTCCGACCCGGCTTCACCTCTCTAATTGGTCTCGGAAAGAACTTCTCGTCGTTATCAAGCCAAGAGCTACTAGTGGAATAGCGCAGACTCGGACTGCCATAGCCCGTAGAAGCTTCAGAGCACGACATCCAGGACGAATCAATACCGAAAGGTGTAGGTTTCGGAGAGGAGATGGTCTCGACGGAAGAGTAAGACTCTGGAGCGGTTATGGTGATGATTGGATTGTCACCGCCGTTGGGCGTGATGACAGGATTCGCATCACTGGAAGTGACGCCGAACCAGTGGGCGGGGAATCCGTAGATGAGAGGTGAGTCGTCGGATGTGGGATCCTCGTCGGTGGGAAGCCCAGGTAGCAGAGGGGGGACTTGAGCTTCGAGGAGCGATGATAGGGTGGCGGACGGGTCGAACGCTGATGGGCCGTGGCGATTGGGACGGCCATGTCCGTCGTATATGAAGGATGTGACGAAAGGTTGTTCTGAGGAAAGTACTCCGTCAGTTAGGGTCTGACATGTCGTGAATGGTAAAAACACACCAGCATAAGACTCGGCACTATTGACATGTTTGTCCTGATTGAGCTCGATGTCGGAGCCACAACGAGAGGAAGGAAGGACGGAGGTGCAAGACATGAAGGTTGCGTAGGTGTGGTCTCGTGTAAATGCTCGTATTACAGGGAGGCGCACTTTATTCATGGTGCAGAGATGGGCCTGCAAGGCTCGATGTAGTCTCACCCTAAATAAGGGCAGGAAGGAAGGTCGGCCCATCGGTTAGAAAATTAGTTCAGACATCTGAGACTTGCAACGGAGAGGGACGGAATCTAAGAAACAGCCGGCGATGCCAATGCCGCCCTCGCTTTCAAGAACTACTCAGGGACAGTGTGCGAATAGTCACAAGGCACAGCTGAGATTCCATGGTCATTCGAAAGTCGAGACGATGTGAATAAGGAAACATGGAGGTACAGTAGAGGAAAGTAATGAAAAGGTCTGTGTCGATACTGATGAACGATCCAATTTCTACAGGAGATAGAGAGTAAAATTTGGTTCAGGTCGAGAAGAGAAAAGGAAGGAAATATTGAACGAATAATTCTACAAGATTCAAGATGATATGGAAATGATGTTCGGAGGAGCACGAGCAACGATAATCAAGCAAACAACCCTGCGACGACCCCTTGCATCTTGCCATCTCGGATAGCCTAGACAAGGAAAGAGTAAATACGAGGCATACCAAATATATATGAACAAAAAAGCAACGTACCTCATGAATCAGCGACACATTCTGACCAATCGTTACCTCCTCAACGCCGAGCCCGTTCGCGAATACATTTTGGTTCTCCGAACCATGCATCCTGACACCGAGCCCAATACGGACAAACTCATACACCGGACGCGTCTTGTGCAAGTACGCGCTAGCCGGTGCCGGGCCCTTCTTCCCGGACAAGTAGTCATCGCGGAGCTCGTTGATCAGAAACGTGGCACGACGAGCGACAGCTTCGCGATAGGCTGGAAGCGCAGAGAGTGCGGAGGCATCCACTGTGACGAAATGGTCTACTAGAGCTGAAGAGGAAGCTGCGGCAACTTTCTCCATCCGCGCGGGAGCATCGACAGAGCTGGTCGCGTCGAGAGTCTTGTATACGCTGGCGACAAGCTGCTTACGCATCGACGAGATGTCGGAGGAGGCCAACTGCGCGCCAAAGTGGGATTGTACCTCCTCTTCAACGATCTGCGTCAATCCTCTACGGAAGTCGAGCTGGAGAGCACGAATATCCAAGGCTAAATTGAAAAAAAGGTATTAGGTCAAAGACGCCAAAGAAACTCAACTCAAGAGCACAAACCTTGACAGAGAAGGTAGAGGTAGGTCGAAATTAAAAGCGAAAGGACCTCAAGCGCGGTGATCGTCGCTCGCCCCGATATAAGAGCAAGAGAGCTGTAGTTCATTATCGTCAACGTTGGTGCTTATCGAGGTTGATAGGGACAGCTCACTTGACCGCCTGGTTGTGCATCTCTGCAGATTGGATATGTGTAGAAACTGGGTTGGCGAGGTAACCAAGCTCGCTGACGTAGGACGCAGAAGCGATATCAAGGCCCTTTGCATGGTAGTTGAGAGAGGGATCGGTGGCAGCAAGGCATGAAGGCAAACCGCGGTTCATCATGGGGTTGATGAGCTCCGTGGCCTGAGCGAACATAAGCTTGCCGATGTGGTGGAGGGAAAGGCGGGTCTTCTCCATCACGTTGGTGACTGCCATAGCCTGGAAGTTTCCGCCGTGGTGCACCTCTCCTGTCTCACCGTCGAAGAGCGGATTGTCGGTGGCTAAGGATTGTGCAAAAAATATTCATAAGAAAGATGCGAAGGGGACGTTGTGCGTGAACTACTTACTCGAGTTGCACTCCAATGTGATCGTCTCGAGCGAGGACAACAAGTCCTCGATTTGTGGCCCAAGGAACTGGGGCGTAGTACGCAGAGGGTAGCGGTCCTGACGCAATTCACCGTCGTCTTCTTCGATAGTGACTTCAGTTTCGTGAGTGAGAGCGAGCTTGCTGCCTTCCAGGAGGTCCCAAATAGTATGGGATACCTCAATCTATAATATGAAGTGATCAGCCTCAAGATGAAGTCCGCTATTGGGTAACACTGACCTGTCCAGGGTGTGGGCGAGCAGTTTCAGAGATGAAGGGATGATAATTCCCTCGCACGCCGAGAAGAGCCTCTGTCCCCATCGCAGTGCAAACCTGCGCGAGCATGCCCATATGGACCGCATCGTTCAAAGCAAGAGCCGCGACAGAGGCAGAAAATGCGGTTCCGTTGAGGATTCCGAGATGCTCCTTGGCGGCGAGATTGATAGGCTCGATGCCGTGTTTAGCGAGTGCGTCACGGGAGGAAACTATCTGACGTGCGCCGAACATTGCGGGTCCATCGAAACACCTAATCGACGGGTTACCTGAAATTGCACCAGCGATGTACGATAGAGGTTGCAAATCTGACAGAACACACGGAATGAAAGGTAAGCGTTAGCTCGTCCTCGTAGTGAACCGAAAGGTGTAGCCAACGTACCGCCTGAAGCAGAGATGGAACCGCGGAGAGGTATCATTGGAATGATGTTTGCTTGCAGGAACTCAGACATTTTCTCAATTAACTCGAACCGCACGCCCGAGTGACCACGGATCAAGGAGTTCATGCGGATGAGAAGAGCTCCTCTGACCCATGATTCGGGCATGCTGGTCGACGTGAGAGGGTCTGATAGAGGAAGCACGGGGAGAGGAGACGATGTCGATGACGGGAGGACACCTGCATGTTGGTGTTGGAGCAGGGCGCTACCCAAAGCAAGTGTGTTGGCCGTACGGGTGTCAGCTGAAAGAGGCGTACTAATATTAGTATTTTGTTACTTGAGAGACAAAAAAAGGATAACGGACCGCTACCGCCGAAGCCCGTACTAACACCATATACACTCATCTCGCCAGCGACCTTGTCTTCCACTACCTTGCGAGACTTCTGGACTCGGTCTTTGACACTAGTGGCGTCGCTCAACGTGACGGTGGCGTGACAACGTGCCACAGCAACCACAGCGGAGATAGATAGTGAATGACCATCAAGCGTGATATTGTCTCCGTTCCTGCAGCAAGACAGGGGTATGATAAGCTACGAGGAGGGTTGAAGGCCATTCATGAACGACGTACTTGTAGTTCTGAAGTTCGTTGTATTGCTTGACGAACTTCCTCATCAGCTGTGCTGGCTCCAGTCCGGGACGAACTTGGGTGAATGAGACGGGCACAGCTGGAAGGGCTTCCTTGTACAGGAGCTTGGAGGGAGGATTCTTGGGAAAGCCATTCACGCGAGGCTCGACGGTGTGGAGGATGGTCATGTTGGTTTCGAGAAGAGTATGAGGGTAGGTGAAAGGTAGTCGGAACGGGGGGATATAAAGCAACAAAAGGAGGCATGACAAAACACATCCCCTATATATGAGTCCACCGCGCTCACGAATTGGGCACTCCAACAAAATGGTGATCACGGCAAGAGGAAACATCAGCGTGCCCTGAGAAAGATGAGAGGTGCTTGCCATTACGACAGATTGCAAGATTCAGAGATCCGGCCGGCGAGTAAGGACTTCCAGCAATGCTATGATCCGGCCGAAAATTACCTTCTCAAGTATTCTAATTCTCCAGACCTGCAGCTCCCGACGTTTGGATTCATCTATGTCGAAGCATCCTGACCCCGCCAATGGTGAAACATTCCGAAACCATGACCTCACACCGAGTTGAGGCTGCCGAGGCGTCGTTCGAGCTCCGACCGTTATACCCGCCGGAGGTCTTTCAATGGTGTATGGCTGGACAGAGATACCAAGATGGAAACATAGACATCACCAAATGTCGACGTCGACGTAAAGCAGAAAGATTTGAAGTTAGGAAATCAACGCCACACCGTGACAAACAGGACCAAACAGGGCCGTGAAATATCCACATCTGGACGTTGTTTTTCGCTGCTGTGATGCTTTCCAGTGCTTGCATAGCATACCCACAGCACGCGCAGACTCGGCCACATCGTATCCTGCATCATTTTCACTTCTTGCGCATCGCTTACGGTACGCTCAAATCTTCGCCAATGTGTTTCAAACTTCAGACGGCGGCTGGCAGTTTTGCGCTTTTACTATGGAGTTGCGTTTGGGTGATGCCACGGCTTTACGCCAAATGAACTCAGCGAAGGTTGACACCGAAAATATCCGAACTTTCTGTCTCATATCAGATGCTGTTCCTAAAGACGGTAACCTTTCGAGACTCCTCACAATCAAACGCCTTCACCATGGCATACGCCTCTAATGGCCCACCCCTCCGAGCTTCCTGTAGCACCAACCATTCGTCCTATGGGCTCACAACAAGTCTGATTACCGACTGGTACCGCGGCGATGACTAGCAGATCTATGCATACTTGCGTTGTGGTCTTTCAAGTGAGTCTTTCAGTGGCGAATGATCTTATTCCGGTCAGCTCATCAAATACTCCTTGAGGCTCGTATACTTACTGTCCGAGCATCATCGGGGTAGCATTTAGGATCGGTTCTGAATGGGCTTATTACGATGAGCAATGTACTGTGACCATGATAAATCAGAAGTCCCTATCGCTCAGGCCCATCCTCTTACAATACTAGTTCGACCAACGTTTCCGCTGTCTGACAGACATTTGATAGATTTAGGTACAGGTCTCATTATCTTCGAATTCGTCCTTGTGCAGGTTGTTGGGTCCTCAGGGCGATGAAACCGAAAACTCGCCACTCACCCAACACTCCGCATCATGCTTTTGACAGTGTGCCGGACCCGTATTTTTTTTGACAATGGCTGATACTTGATGCGAACCTTCAGGCCTCAGCCCCTGGAGCGATCCTCATTCTGTGGATGGACTTCATACATCCTCAAAACTCGGTTCGGCGAGTAGTAAGTATCTCATGGCGGGAAATTCATTGATCAAGTTCCTCGCGAATACTTACCACTCAGGACGTTTTGCTGTTCTTCATAGTTGCGACGAAGGAAATCTACTAATTTACTTCGCGCACTGTTGCTCACTCTGTCTACCCTCTGAACTCATGCCAATTTCTCGAAGCTTCACATACCAAGCTGAATCACTGATTCAAGCTGCCACTGATCATCTGTCCGACAGAAACACTCTCTGTTTGCAGACTAATTAACACAGCCGCAGGATTACTCACGACGCATTGAGCGCGCCTATCGAGTGCTACTTACAGTACTTGAAATAGATCCAGGTTACGCTCGTCTCAATGGCTTATTCTCGCAGCTCTGTCATTGAGTCATCATCAAACAAGTGCAAACGGTCGTTCTGCTAAATGGTGCATCACCCTCTTTCTGCAAAAATATCTCAGCTCATTCATGGCACTCTGAGATCATTGAACCAGACTAGGCCTCAAGTCCGTGCTTCCTCCTAGCCTTGTCCATCCGGGTCAATTCCAAAGGAGATTGCTTGTCACGAACTATCTTTTGTTCTCCGCCATATCACTAAAGCTTCCCATGCTCAGAGTTTAGACCAGGGTTATCGGTAAGTATGAGGCAAATGCACCGTGATTCGCGGATAATCTGCACTGCCTGTGGACTCTTTGCCGTGGATCATCCATAGCTGGAACGATCATTATTCGACTCCGACTCGACCACATATCACATCCTGTTGATGGTTGTAAAGTCAGAGTTGAAACGGTATCACCCGACGCTCAAGATGAAGCAGGGCGAAGGCACGGTGAGCGGCAATAACAGAGGATGCATGTTCTTGAGGTCTGTGTCCCACAAAGATCGAGAGCATCTGTCTTCGGAGAGAAAAGTCATCCACGGATACTTGGCCCTCCTTTTTCTTTCCAAGATACATAGGACCTCATTCCAAGTTATGGACGATGGTAGGCACTCGGAGATGAGGTGATTCTTAACTGCATGTTCCGTAGCCTGAAACGCATTGACAGAGTTCTAGAATATCCAGAGCAATGGCTATTAAAATATTTATCATTGGGGACGTACAACTTATACAAGACAGGAAGAAATATTCATGGGGAAATACGGCCCCTTCGTTACCTCGAACTTAGCAAAGGTTTGGAAGCCATGGAACTGACGAAGACATAGAGAAGCAGCATGCGCGAGAGATAAGCCGGAGCAATGTGGCCACTGATAGAGCCACCCTGTACGGAGACTTTGACGCAGTCGCCACGATTGTGAGTGCAGACTGCGAAACATGCCCGCTGTGGGCTCCGTCAGACTATGAGTGGAATAAGAAACATCACGACGACTTACTTTGGCAAGTGCCCCTGGAGATCTACTTCGCCCTCCCTCGTTTCTTGGGTCTGATTACCTCGTCTTCTTCGTCAATGTCCTCTTCTTTAGTCGATCTCTTTACACGCGAGGAAGGTTTGGATTTAGACAGTGGCTTTGTCGGTTTCGGCTTTTCGTCCTCTTCCTCTTCTTCACCCTTGATGACCTTTGCCTTCGATGATGGTTTTCTCTTAGAGGTCGTGCTCGGTTCCGCCATGGGCCCTGTTGTCTCATCATCGTCGGACTCGGCCTTCTTTACTGCAGCCTTCTTGCTAGATGCCGGTGTCTTCGCAGGAGCGTCATCCTCTTCGTCGGACACAAACATATCCTCCTCCTTGGCCTTCCTTTTCAACATCGGTTTAGCTTTAGCCTTGGCTTTTGGTGGTGCTTTGTCATCGTGAGTCTCTGTTTTGACAGACGGAGGGTTGGCAGCGTCCACGGGTTCAGCCTTGAAGAAGTCGTCGAGCCTTCTTTCGGTTTTCGTGTCAGGAGATTGATCCCTCTTCTTATCGAAGAATGCTTCTCGCATGGCCTGGGGAGGTCGAATAAGTAAGTCAGCCCGGTAATTTGTCGTGCACATAGGAGAACTGACTTTAGACTCAGCATCCGGAATGAGAGCTGAAGGCTTCCAGATCTGAGGCAGACCCGTCAAAACATAGTCTTTGAGTAAACACGGTTGGCTAAGATTGGTTTACTTACCGTCGACTGGATACCACTAGGATGTTTGCTATCCAGACCTGCGCAAGGGCCATATACGTAGTCAGCATTACAGAAAGACCGTCGAACATGTCAAAGGAAGACAAGATTTCACCGATCGCCGTATAGAGATTGGATTTCACACCAATGACGTTCAACCCGTGTTCGGCGATGAGGGCCCTCATCATCTGTAGGAGACGATCAATACCTCCTCATGCGTTGGCGGTTTCGCTCAGTACACACCTCTGTCGCAGCTTCTTTGTCGTATGCGTTTGGCATGTAGACGCACATGACGTGTTGATAATTGGGGGCATTGTTCGGAGGACAAGTTGAAACTTTGGCTAGAAACGCTGCCGTCGAAGACAGGGGTCCTGACACGAGTGAAGCTGACGTGATTTGAGTCTACCAGCGATTTTGAGAGGTAATGATGGAAGCTATGAGCACCCACTTGCAACAGTCGTCCAAATGAAATCTACTTTGTCCGGTGGAGCAAAAATAAGCCTGTGACCATGGTGAACAAAAGCAGAAACATGGTCAGCGCCGAAGGCGTGCAGATGCTGAGAACTATCGGAACAGACCATTTTCCGGACACATATCCGTGACGCAAAGATATCTCCTTGAGCTTCTCGACTGCAGCAGCTTGTTCCTGTACAGACGATTCAGCGCAGGCTGAATGCTTTTATAGACCATGAGCTCTCACTAATTCGCGGCACTCCTTTTTACTCTTGATATCCGGATTTTTCTTGCTGGCACGGGTCGGTATAGCTGGGTCGTTCTATGCGCGAGATGAATAAAATTACAACGACAAACATAGTTTATGATTTGATATCCAGTTACCTTTATGCTGTCGATCTTTTTGGTCGCGTCATTCACTGAGAAAGGCGTCAACAAAGCTCCTCGATGGTCTCTGTCTCAAACACACATACCGCATTCCAAGGCCTCTCGAATGGCAGCTTCTTCGTTCTTATCGAGCTGAGGAATGGGATGTTTGCCTTGCACCCAGATCCACTGGAAGGGACACGATGACGATTCAGAATGATACACTCTTGACATGAGACGAAACACGTACCGGTTTCGTGCCGTCGTCCTGCACCATGGATGGTTTGAACTTTGCGGAAACACCACATAAGGTCAGGCTCTCGTGTGCACTTCATGAGCAGATGAATGCACAAACCTTATTGAGAAATCCATCTAAAGGACGCTCCTCTGCGGAGTCAGGAGACCACGCGTATGGATAACTGGAGGCCTCGGGTACGAGGTCCTCTGCGCTTTTAGTGTCAACCATAAGTATTGTCTTTAGAAAGTACTCTGAGACTGCAAAGAAGTATGAGAGAAAGGCCAATGAACGCGTGGAGGATGCCAGGATCAAGACGAAGGCGCGTCGGCGTGGAAGACAATGATTCATCGGCAACCGAGTCATGTGGTCGTGTCACCTTGTGTCATGGCTAGCGCCACAGTGGCACCACTGCAGACGAAATTGTGTGGCCCATAGCACCGCTGGACTCTGCCCGACTTGACAACTCACTCAGGGTCACGACTAAAAAAGATACGAGTATGTAGAACGAAATATATTGCCTGCGTAGCCCGTAGAAAGACTGACACGAATAGCAGGATGGTAGTATCAATCTAAACCGTCTAGCTCTGGCACAATGTCCCTGCCTACCCCCTTCTCTAGATAATCCTGGATATTCAACAGGGCTCGGACCTCCATTTCCAGCATACAATCCTGCGCTAATGTGCCTACATGAGGCAATAGAGTAGCGTTCGGCAAGGCGATAAGTCGCTGGTCCACGCTTGGTTCGGTTGCAAAAACGTCCAACCCAACGGCACCTAACTGTCAATCACGGTCTGAAGTGAGAAATTGCAGCAATCAGGCCTGTTGGAGCCTCTTACATGTCTGTCTTCTAGAGCTCTTATCATCGCTTCCTCGTCGATGACCTTGCCTCTTGCGGTATTGACGATAATCGCACCCCTCTTCAATTTTCGGATCATCTCCTCGCCAACCATGCCTCTCGTCTCATCATTCAGTGGGACATGAATGCTCAAGACGTCGGCATTTGCCAGGAATTCGTCCATCCTCTCTGGTCCGAAATACTTCCAAGACGATGGGGCCTTCGCCACGGGATGTCTAGAATGATAGATGATGCGCATGGGGAACGTCTGCACAAGCTCCGCCATGCGATACCCGATTCCACCTAAACCTAAGATAGCGAGAGTTCGACCCGTCAGACCGTTGGCGTCCGCTGAGGCGAGCCCATTCTTCCAGTTGCCCGCGCGCAAGTTGCGTTCGGCCGTTGAGAAATTGCGGAACGCAGAGATCATGAGGAACAGAGCGGTCGTGGCTGTGGCGTCGTCCACTGTTCCGGGCGTATTCGACACTCCAATTCCTGGAGGAATCAGTAAGTGTGAGGTTACATGGAGCTTAGACAGCCAAGGTATCTGTGGAATCGCATACCTCTATCTTTGCATGCTTGGACGTCTATCATATCGTATCCTGCGCCTTTGTGTGCGATCCACTTTACAGTGGGTGGCATAGTCTCGATAAGCTCTCTATTCCAAGGCCCGACTTTCTTCATGCATGAGTTTTGATGATAGATGGCTGTTATGCTGTCGTACTTTCCACCAGGTCGCATTTGGGTGAGAAAATCATCTCGTGTCAGGGAATCTAATATCTGGCCGCGAGTTCTACGATCAGCGAAATATATGACGGTGTATCTACACGTACGATCGTCTCTGCAAGATTAGCAAACATTTCCTTCATCTTCTCCCCCGCCCATTCCATATCACCTGGAGCATTAGAGTTAGCTCGCAAGATTTGTCCGTGCATGGACCAACTTCATACCGCAAACCAATATGCGCGCCGCCATAGTTGATGACAAGTCGATAAAAAGCGACAAAAGCACTGTGTGACTCGGCGTGCGATCCTGTACGATCCTTCACGGAACGTTCCGGTCCTGGCGCCACATAACCACTGAAGTCCGTTCGGACGGTTGTGCGTGTATTTACTTGAGACTTCATCCGAGACTACTTGCTAGAACCGCGAGCACCAGTCTTCCGTATATGTATGAGGACCCACGAGAGATACCACAGATTTGAACTCAGTTAGATTGGATACGCACTCGTACATGATTTGAGAATTCTGCAGCCACATCAGATTTCATAGTTGGGCGTCTGACAATCCGATCATGGCAAGAGGTCTTCTGGCAAGCAAAGCTCTTCGTCTCTAAGCTCTTTGGCCCCCTCTGGGCCGCGCGAAAGGTCAAAGCCATCGGGCTCGCGGAACGGCGAGAACTTCTTGGCCAGATCCTCGTCAAGCGTACCCTGGATTGCATCGGCTACAAGTGTTCCAATGTTTGGAAGGAACTAAGACAAGAAGATGAGTATGAAACTAAGGCATGGAAGTTGTGTGAGAGAGGGAGCGAGCTCTAACCCAAAGGACATACCTTGTACGCATGACCGCTTCCAGCGGTTGCAAAAACAAGAGCAGGATCCGAAGGGTGTGCTCCAATCATCCAATGAGCGTCGGGTGTGTCAGTATACCTAGATTCAGGCGGGATGAAAGGGACACAAGAGTCAGCAGGAATGGAAGAGTAAAGATGACGACATGCTCACCAACAAAGTCTGGTATGTACGAAGGGCTTCTCTGCTAACTCAGGATAAAGTTCACGGAGTTTTGTGCGAAGGGTTTTGACCATCGTCTGTGGTATGCGGAGGCCCTGCTCCCCGTGCGATAAAATAGTCCTGGGTGTTGAGATTGCTTTCTGTGTGTCTGAGGATGCGTAACTGGTGTAACCCGCCGCATGGATGCCGAGCTTGATGGTGCCGTCTTTGTTGGGCTACATGTGCATGGTAAATTACCACTGCCATCTAGTAGGATACATGGACAATGAAGGACGCACAGGGAAAATGTAGAAACCTGAGGTGAAGTCCACAACCACAGGGCATAAACGGTAACGATCGGCTTCTTCTAAAGTGAGTTGAACGGTCGTGATACTTTGCCTGAATCGAGTCAGCAGTCCGAGGTCAGCGTTTGTAGACCTTTTCATCGAAAAATGACAGACTCACCCCGTGGCCAAACAGTGACCGAGGTCGAACTCTGCGAAAGTTGACGCCGTCCAAGAACCAGTAGCCAAAACTGTCAAAGCAGCCTCGAATCTCGTCCCATCCTTGCACTCTACCCCCAAGGTCCGTCCGTCCTCTTCTCTTCGTAAAAGCTTATGCGCAGCCTTTCCCGTGAGCAGCTTTCCACCCATCTCTTTCACCCTCTCGGTCATGAGCGAGATGCCCTGAGAAGCATAAGCCCAACCACCATCATGGTTGAGGTACCCCGCGAGATTATCGAGCGAACCAGATTTGATGTTAGGAGGTAATACCGAAGAGATCGTCGCGCCCGTGTCTAGTTTCGTGACACGGACACCCGCTGCGATGTCGTTCTCGTATGATTTCGCGCCGTATGGTGCTTCTTTAGAGCCGAGCACGAGAACACCGGATCTTGAGAGAAAAAATCGATGTTGAAATGGTGGGGACACTGAGGTCAATGATGATTCGTCGAGGAGAGTCTGAGTCGGATCATGCAGATTTTTCACTCACTCGTGGTACGTATCGCCCCATTCCATAGACGAACAGCATCCTGGGCGAAGCGTGTATAGAAGTTATCCGAGTATGAGGTCCGGACGACTGCATCAATAGGTCATACGTGACGCAGATGTTAGAATTGTTCAGAACCGAAGGAGGTAAAAAGACGAGCGCACTCTTATTTAAATCGGTACTCGCAGCGTCAGGTGCAGGATGGACCTCAGAGCGGTCAAGAATTGTCACATCCGTAAAGCCACGTTTGAGGAGATGGTAGGCGGTAGAGATCCCGAAGCAACCTGCGCCGACGATGAGAATCTTGTCGGTTTCGCTGACTGTCATTATGTGGCGCTAGAGATGTGGCGGCGTCGTTTGAAGCTTTTTTGGGTTTTTTAGATAGGACGACCAAAGGGATCTCTTCGACACAGTACTGGCCCAAGTCCTTCAGCAAGCTTAGAAAAGCTTTTCACCGACGACGAGACTGTCATTTATAGGCCGATAGCTGTGTGTATTTCGGTATAACTCTACGTCGGGCGCCTGAAGAGATCGAGAACGTCGAACAGGATCGATGCAGATAAGATGGGTACAAGCCGGCGGAAAATCATGTCTCCACCGATTGGCAGATTGGCCGTTGGCGACTACTTGGTATAAGTAGTGTGCAAGTAGTGGGCCACACCAAATTACACGAGACAGCAAATCACAGATGTTAATACACAAATGCACAAGCGTCCATAGCGGGCTTAGCGCGCTGAAGTTGCCTCTCCAGTTTGCGCGGGACTTCGCAGTATTTGCGTGAAGCCAGAAGGGCTGTTCACTCGTCATTCCAATCTCCAGATACTATTGCAAAAATTTCACCACATTCACGTCCCCCAATTTCTTCAGGCTAGCAAGCACCCCTCTCGAACGTGAACGTCGTCAAACTCGTCGCAGCCAACGCTAGCACCCAAGTCCCATTCGTAGCCTCCGTCGCTGGATCCACAGTCGCAAAGTCCTCATCAGCGGACGTGCGCACGGCCGTTGTTGCGCAGACGACGTCGGGGAAGGTGAGCGTAGCGTTGACAGGATCCGTGGCTGGATTCATGGCGAGGACATGGTAAGAATCTGAGGTAGAGACTACCAGAGTGGTGTTCGAGGCGTCGTCTCCGGTGACGATATTGCGCTGGCTGCCGGCTGTAGAGAGACAGCGGTCAGAAGGTCTGAGGTATGCGATGTCAAGGGCGGGAAGGTGAGACTTACGCTTCACGAAGTTGCCGAAGTGCTTGTAGGTCCAGAAGTGTTTCGTCAAGTCTGTTAGGCGCGAACACAAATGTCGGTGAAGTGAACGAAGATAAACTTTGTTGAGAGACCTTACAGAGTTCGTAGTTCCCATTCGTGGCGTAATTTGCATCGTAGTAGATGACTCCGTCCTAAACGCACCACATCTTCTCGTCAGCCATCGGAACAGTCAATGAGAGACGGGGTGTCCAGAAGATCATCACTTACGGTCCATCCCTCAGCATTAGGTACGGTGGGGTCACAGGTAGAGTTGTCGCCAGGCGTGCAACCAATACCGTTCGACACCAAGGTCCAGAACTACATCGTCAAGGTCGGCGTGTACACGCAGAAAGGATAATGATCTGTGGACTGACGTCGTAGTGAGGCTCACCAGCCAGAACGAAGCTCTGGAGAACCATGCCGGAGAACATCAAAGCATTTGTGATCCTGTCCAAGCCGTGTCAATGGAGTCCATTAGATGGTCCAGGCCAACTCATCGTTTGGTGCACCACACCACTCACGTAGGGTCATAGCCTCCCGACCATCCACGCCCAGTCCCATTCGCCTCTCCCAATGAGCAGCAGACTTCCTGTGTAATTCATGAGAATGCCGAGTGTCAATGATTTCGTCCGGTAGTGAGGGAATCGTGACGACGTACCGACATCCAAGTGTCGACACCAGGATAATTCGTGTGCACATCATCGATATACGACAGATAGGATGCATCCGTCGGGAAATCACTATGCTTCCTTATCAGCTTAATGGCCACCTTTATCATTTGCAGAAGGATATGCGTACTAAGTGTGATGGCAGAGTGCCGAGACCTACAAGAAACAGAAATAGCATTGTGGGTTAGAGACTTCATAAACGATCTAATTCAAACAGTGGGAGATCGGCATGAGGACGCACCTTGTCTTGGACTTGAGGAAGCCAAGTAGAATATTCGCTCGTCGCCCTACTGAGCGAAGAAGATTCATCTACGATGATACCCACCACATCGGTCAAGTTATTATTCGTTAGGGCTTCGTATAATCCCTCCACGACTTCCGCCCTCTGTGATGCAATATGGTCAACATTGCCCATTTTCCCTCTCGGACAGAAAGCGGAAAACGGGTTGGGGCCACCAACTGACCTGGTTCGGATCGACCTCCATACCCTCCTGAGAACAAGGCGAGGGACCAAAATTGTTATCGGGCTCGTTCATGGGCGATACCCTCGTGATGTTCACGCCTTCGGCTCTCCAATGGGAGATCACGTCCGCGACGAACGTCCCATATTCCAGACCAGTACCTGATTTGGCCCAATATTTTCGTCAGTCAGTTCGCACAACGTACCAGATAGGCGAAGGGTGGAGGATCAAAGTCGCAGGAGGATATACAACGATGCGAATGCAGATAGGACGAAATCGCAAAAACAATATATGGCGCATTCAGACAGACTCACCATTAACAAAACTCCCATTACAGCTCGCGCCCCCCGACGTCAACGGCGCCGGCGCGCTGTTCACAAACGCAGTGATCGACGGAACACCATACGCCGCCGCCTCCAGCATGAAATACACCCCGCTCGCGTCCGCGCTCCAGTTGTACACGCCGGGAGAGACGTAGAAGGTCTCGATGGCGCGGGTCGGATTTTCCGTTACGTTGACACCTGGATATAAGTTTCCATCATGCATTCGCGTCAGTAGCTGGGTATTAGGAGATCTTCTCTCGCTCCGCATTTTTCACTCGGAAAGAATCGAGTGTATAAGAGAAGATGAAGGGAAAGAACCGTACCTCCGCCCCCAACATTATATCTATAACTAGAAATCCCCATCCCATCCTCACTAAACAACAACGCACTCAAGTTCTTCTTCACCTCATCCGGGTAGAGATACAGATCGGTAGGCCACCATGCGCCCGAACCTCCTATCCCCAGAAAGGTCTGTGCGACTTCGGAAGAGACGGTCGCTGCTGTGACGTGTTGAGGAGCAAGAATGCCAGAGAGGATGGAGAGTGCTGTCGCGACTGAGGAGGAGAGAAGATGGGGAGGGGAGAGCATGGTTGTGAGGATGCCGGTCACTGTTCGTCCGAGATGAGAAGTCCAACTATAAACTGGGATAGGGGGAAAGGGGCCTGGTCAGTTGCTCGGAAGGAGGACGCGCGACACATGGAAGGCTACTCTTATATATGAGTACGGGACCTGAAGCTCCCTGAATGCCTGGTCATCCGTCGGGAATATAGATAGAAATCTGGACGAGCATTGAATGACGAAGGCGAAATGAAAACAGACCGACGATAGAGGAGCGACGGACTCTGTTCACGGTCGATACAAGTGATACGAGCGAGATTATAGCCACATACATAGCTTGCCACGTCGGTGTATCACAGACGAACAGTCGATAACGGATTGTCGGATGAATTGCTTGATTGTTGACCGGGGAGTGTTAGGTACGGAAATAAGGGAAGCAAAGCGTGTCGTGTGGTCGAAGCATGCTTCACGATTCAGATAGTACCTTTCGCGCGGTCCGGGGACTATCCGTCCCCGTAACCTCTGACTGGCCGAGTTTTACATGTAGGTCTTGAGGAAGGGGAAGAAGTCGGTCATGGCCCAAGGGATGGTCACGAGCGCAGACAAGAAGTTGCAGGTCGAGGAGTACGACGGCGCGCAGGTCAGGCGAAGATATCAGTGCATATCACTCCTTCGTCGATCCTGCACGAGACTGACTTCGAGGTCGAGTTCTCCAGGGACCAGCAGTCCGCCGCGATATCGAGATAGAAGGCTAAAGGATGGTCGGAGATATATACATACGTCATGCGGCAGTACACCTTGGTTGTATTGTATGCGTCGACCTGCAAACAAAAAGTCAATTTATCGACCCTATCGGCAAATACAACGCCCAAGAGCGATGCAACCAGTTAAGAGGGGAATATATACCTCTGAATTCTGTCGTATAACGGTTAGCACAATTTTTCTGCAAGAAAGTATAACATCGCGGTCAATCCATGGCGGCGAAGACGGACCGGGCCGGGTGGTCCGAGTGCGATAGGGGCTTTCAGACGTTCCGGCAATTCTAGCCATGCGAGACAATTTAAAGGGTTTCGTAGGTGTGCTCAGGCTGTTACACATACACAGTCAGGTATATCTGCGTTCTACATTGGAGGTTCTACAGTTGTCTGCATAGAAAGAACAAGCGTCAGCAACAAACCAACACCGTCCGCCACGTACTCTTTAGCTGAGAGGGAAAGCTAGAAGACAGCGTACCCATATATTCTACCTCTCTGCACGCACGGTACACATGTAACGTCCAAGGAGTCTCTAAGCCTTCACCAAATCCGCCAACTCCGGCACCACATCGCCGCCCTTGCCCTTCGCGAGATAATCTCTCGCGTTCGCCAACGCTCTGATCTCCATCTTCTTCTGCGAATCCTGCGTCTCTGTCCCCATGTGCGGCAACAGCGTCGCGTTCTTGAATTCGAGCAGTTTCGGGTTCACGTTCGGTTCATCTGGGTAGACGTCTAGGCCTACGGCGCCGAGCTGTTGCAGCAGCACACAGAGATCAGTAACCACCGAGGGAGAGGACGCGATGAAAGAGGAAGAAACAAACGCACATGTCCATCCTCCAACGCTCTAATCAAAGCCTCTTCATCAATAACCTTCCCCCTCGCCGTGTTGACAATGACCGCCCCCTTCTTCAACTTCCTAATCATCTCCTCCCCCACCAACCCCTCCGTCTCCTTCCTCAACGGCACATGCACACTCAACACATCCGCCTCCTTCAAAAACTCATCCAGTCTCTCCTTGCCATAATACTCGCACCAACTCGGTGCACCAGGGACCGGGTTCCGATTGTGGTAGATCACGCGCATGGGGAAGGCGTGGACGAGTTCTGCGTAGCGGAGGCCTATGCCGCCGAGACCGAGGATGGCACAGGTGCGGGAGGTGAGGTCGTGTGCGAGGCCGGCGACGAGGGGCGATTTCCAAGTGAGGGAACGGAGGGAACGTTCGGCGAGGGAGAAGTTGCGGAGGGAGGAGATGGTGAGGTAGAGGGCTGTGGTGGCGGTGGCGTCGTCGACGGCCCCGGGAGTGTTGGAGACGATGATGCCTGGGAGATATATCAAAAGAAGGTCAATACGGATGGTTGAGTGGACCGATGTGAGTGTCGATGGCAACACTGACCCTTTTCCTTGCAGGCTGCGACATCGATCTGGTCGTATCCGGCTCCGTTGTGGGCTGGATAGGGGTAAGCGGTATGTGAGCTGCACAGATGACGAGATTCTAAGAAGGAAGTGAGAACAAGATGGCGTACCGATCCATTTGACGGAGGTGGATAACGCAGCGATAATCTCTTTGTCAAAGATACCTATCCTGTCGGCCGAGGTGTTATGTCTGTAAACGGCGACGATGCCTTCATACTTTCCGCCAGGCTTGAGACCAGTCAAGAAATCTGAACGATTTTGAGAGTCCATGAGCTAGGTAACGAGGACCATGAGTATGAATCAATAACTATCAGTATAGGTAGACGTACGACAATCTCTGCGATACCGTCGAACATCTGCTTTGCCTCCTCGTGCGCCCATGCGAGATCACCTTTAGAATAATCGTAAATCAGGTCGTTTTCATGAGAAATTTGGGTACTGAACATACCACAGATGAGCACTTTGGGGGCCATATTTGCAGCTGTCTATAGATGTGATGAGGGAGGTATTGTGGGTTGTATTTCGAAGGGTGAAAGATCGTTCCCTCGATCGACTCGAATTGGGCCACTTATAACTTCCAATTCGTAGGGGGGAGCGGAGTCGGACCGTTCTTCCGTGGACATATGAGAACATATGACGATTCGGAAACAAGACGAGGGGAAAGAAAACCAATCAGGGCCCTCGACGTTCGCAGCGGGGACGAAGACAAGTCCGAAGGACGGCAGAGACAGTGCATGGAGGAAGAGAAAGATGTTCGAGTGGGATGGAGTCCGGTCCGAGTTACTTTTGCAGCTGGGCGGTAATAAATTGATTGAGCGTCTAGGGTTAGGGGCTCGCAGTTACGGCACCGGACGACGATGGGCTTCGCGTGCAATAAGCAGGCGCGACGGCCTGGGGCACGTCGCTGTGCTCCTTAACCATGACGAACACGACACAGACCCTTCAAATTACGTCGAATAAAAAACAGGCGACGCTCGCACTCGTAGATGGTATTTTCTCTGTGAAGAACAACAGTCGGTCCTCCTGCTATTTAACCATGAATTAACCTTGTATACTCACATTCAGCTGCGCTCTAAAGCAGGTCAATGTCTAAAACTGAGCGTTCCCGTACAGCGCGTATTATGGGCAGAATGTTCCCCAGCATCGTCTCAGGTCACCGTGCATGTTCTGGCGAAAGAGAAGAGGACGAAGATATCCAGACTGCTGAAGATAGAAGGTTCTCTGACCGAACAGGATCTCGAGCAGGGGAAGCGGTGGACGCAGGCTCTGATGGATGCTGCTTATGCGGGTCAGTCTCTTTCGGATGGAACGCATGCGGTCGTGCTTGAAATAACGTGTGGGCGTATGTGGTAGGCATCGAGCAGAGGAGGAGGTTGAGGGTGTTCGTCAATCCGCATGCTGGTCCGGTATGTACGTCTCCCTTGTCCTTGTACTTGTTGTGTCCTGGATAATATGACTATCCACAACTTGAACACGGTTTACTAACCCTCTTCTACTCATAGGGAAAAGCACGCTCCCTCTTCCGCAAGAGAATTGAACCCGTCCTCCTCGCCGCTAAATGCACTCTCGACGTAACATGTTCGTCCCTCATTTCCAACATCTCATCTTTCACCGTCCTCTCACGTTCATAACACAACATCACATAATCTCACCTTACTTCTCTCTCCGCGCATCCGCAGATACCACCCATTCCGCCCACGCCCTCTCCCTCGCCCAAGAAATCCCACTAAACACATACGATGCCGTTCTCGTCGTCTCCGGCGATGGCATGGCGCACGAAGTCTTCAATGGGTTCGCGACGCATAAGGAGGACCCGATGAGAGCATTAGAGAGTTTACCCATCGTACCTATACCGGCAGGGAGTGGGAATGGATTGAGTCTTAATTTGAATGGCGTGGAGGTGAGCTTTTTGGGGGTTTAGTATGTTAGTTGGGTTGTGTGCGGATTTGGGAGAGTTGACTTGTTGAGGTGTAAAGGGCTGCATTGGACAGTGGAATTAGACGAGACTGACACCACGTATTATTTTGTGTAGGAAGGCCTCGACGTTGCCGTGGCCACGCTCACAGCGATCAAAGGTTTGCACTTCCTAATAAATAATAATAATACTGGCCACTCACCTCTTAGCTTTGCTCACTTTTCCACATGCAGGTCGTCCCATGCCCGTAGACCTCTTCTCCATCCTCACACGGAAAGACAACAAACGGAGTCTGTCTTTCATGTCTCAATGTGTAGGCCTGATGGCAGACTTGGACCTTGGGACGGAACATTTGAGGTTCTTGGGCGCGACGAGGTTCGTTTATGGGTATTTGAGGGGAGGTAAGCATCTCCCGCTCGCTTTGACTTCCATCTTTACCGCTCTCTTCGCTGACCCTTTTTTTCTTTCTGAATTTTGGCTCGGTGGGTTTCATGATGTGGCGTGTGGCGTTCCTCGTGTGGCGTCACGTCGCGAACAGTACTAACACAGAAGAAATGCCCCGTCTCAATATCCATCAAGACCATCGAATGCGACAAAGAAACAATGTTCGAGGCGTTTCGTTCCGCCACTTCAACAACAGCACCCGCTGATCCATCCACTGCGTCACCCGTGTCAGCGCCCGGGTCCTCGTCACATCATCAAGACGAGAGCACTAACCCCATTATTTCTAACGGGCACCCGCCAGAAGGCACGGGCGCAGGACCAGGAGTGGCAGTAGGACAGGGAGAAGGAGCGGAAGGTAGGAGTTCGAGTTTGCCGCCGATGAAGTATAATTTCGAGAATGCGGAGGGGGACGGGTGGATGAAGTTTGAGAAGGGGATATGTTATGTGTATGCGGGTAAGGGACCTTATGTCAGCCGGTGAGTTAGAGCCTTTCGAACGTCTGCTGTTTTTCTTCGGGTTGGCGTTCGCCTCCTTTGACGCGCTCGGTCACGTCGAGCTTGATCCCAGGCTGTGCGGACTGAGCGATTGAGGGTTATGGCTGAAAACTATCACTTGCTTCGAGGAGAGCTACCTATGCCCGATATGCTGACTCACACTTTCTTTCTGGGCGTGGTGTGCGTGGACGATAGGGATTTCATGCAATTCCCGATTTCGCTACCGAACGATGGGGCGATCGATGTCGTCATCCAAGAGCCAGTGAGTATTCCTCCTACGCGTACGAAAATGTTGTTCCGAGTGTTCGTATTTCGCTAACGGCGAATGCGATATAGGGATCGAGGGGAGAAATGCTCAGGTGGATGGACGGCGCGGACGCGGGGAAATGTTACTGGCAGCCAAATGTGAGTCTTTGACCTCACTTCATCTCACCTCGTCACCTTCGTTCCTCGTATCTCTGTTCCTCCGTCTTGTACTAACCATACTCACGCACCTACCTCGCAAACAGTGCCATTACTACAAAGCGGCCGCGTATCGGATCACACCCCACCCTCCTACCTCGTCCTCCTCTCCCTCGACTTCGGCCCCAGCAGCAGCAGAGCCTTCAAACGGCGTGGATCATCCCAAACCGACATCGACAACCCCAAAGCGCTCCCACTCCATCGCCAGGTCTCACAAACGCCCGACCCCGAGTCTAGGTCCCAAGCCCACGAATGCGGTCCCGCATTCGGTGGCGGAGGGAAACCTGTCGGTCGACGGCGAGAGATTCCCGTATGATGAGTTTTTGGTGGAGGTGCATCCGGGTTTGGGGAGGTTCTTGAGTCTGTGGGGCGGGTATCGGGCGGATTTTAAGAGAGAGTGAGGGGGTTTTGTGGCTAGAAGGATGATGGCACGATGGAGGATGGGCGTGTGAGATGGAGGGAGATATGGAGAAGATGGTAAGGCGAAGAGGGAGAGGGGAGGCCAAGACGGACATTTAACATTGAATTTTTCTGCCCTATGTGCGGATTCCGGATTGACTTTGCGTCTTTACATTATACCCTCCTTCGTAGGTCATGGCATGCTGGTCGATTGTTTATTCATTACTTTTTTGTTTTTACTTATGCGGACTCGCTGGCGGACGTGGGTTGATTTGGGCGTAATGCAGCCTTGACACTTTTCGAGGCAGAGGTAGTAGGACCCGAGTCCGGAGCTCTTCGTTGTCCATATCGACCTCGTATTGAGCTTGAAAGCTGAACTCAGGACCCGCGCACGATGACAAGAAGCAAAATCTTGTGCAGAATTCGGATTTATATCACGAACGATACATGCGCGCACACTCCTCCTTCGGATACATCCACGAATCTCCGGTAATATCACAAACAAGAAGCACAAGGGAATTCAGCCACCTGTAAGTGAGCGTCTGTTGGCTTCGCTCAGAGGATCGGACCCTGAGGTACTAGAGCCCCTGGACCACGGCAAGGTCGACGCTCTCCCAGGGGTCGCTTGGTTGATGACGACTCGTGATACCGGTGATCAGAGCGTCGAGCGTCTTGTCCTTGAGGTCGTCTTACCCACACTCACACGCCTGTAAAAGCAACTAAACGAGACGCATCAGAAAAGACACATGAAACGAAACGCAAGATCCACTCACCATTTAGTAGGCGTTTGTTGGCTTCCCCCAGAGGATCGGACTCTGAGGTACTAGAGCCCCTGGACCACGACAAGGTCAACGCCATACCAGGGGACCGGTTTTGAAGCTTTTGAAGCCCGGTGTCGATATTGTGTTGGATGTCGGTGTCGTCGTCGTCGAGGTCGCCTAGCTCCAGCAATACCAGCCCCAGTCCCAGCGACCTAGAAGCCAAGCCCACCAGAGCCGGCAGACCAAGAGACCAAGAGAGCCAGCAGACCCAGAGACCCAGCACAAGACACCCCACCGCCGTCGGGTGTTGATGTCGTGCTTGATTGGAGTCGTCGGCCGGAGTCGTCGTCGTGCTCAACTGTTGGGATCAGAGTGTTGGTGTCGTCGTTGATGTCGCCTAGCTCCAGCAAGGCCAGCCCCAGCCCCAGCAACCTGGAAGCCAAGCACACGAGAGCCAGCAGACCCAGAGACCCAGCCAATGTCACCCCAGGGACCGCCGTCGGGTGTTGATGTCGCGCTTGATTGGAGTAGTCGACTGGACTCGTCGTCGTGCTCGACTGTTGCGACCAGAGCGTCGATCATCTTGAGTTTATCAGACTCACGCTCACACATCTGAAAGGAAGCTGTATAAGATCCGTGAGAATATATACGCGTCGAAGAACACAACCACTCACCTGTTAGCAGACGTCTGTTGGCTTCGCTCGGAGGGCTGGACTCCGAGGTACTAGAGCCCCCGGACCACAACAAGGTCGAGGCCATACCAGGGGAGAGGCCCAAGCTTAAGACTCGAAATAAGCATAGAGGGATGGAGATATCGGAGACGGCCCAAGGGTGTCGCCGTAGAGGAGATATTATACGAAGCAGAGAGAAAAGAGAAAAGCGAGAGAGTAGGGAGAGAAACGGATGTCGCCTAAGCTTGAGAGCAAGGACGAAGGACGATGATGGGTGGGTGGGTGGGCGGGCGGGCGGGCGGAGAGAGTAACGGCGAAGGAAGAGGTCGTCTGAAGCAGAAGTGTCGCCACAAGTCACGAGAGCGCCGACCAGTAACTGAAGAACCTTAGGATATCCACATCTGTGAAAGCTGTAAGAACTGGTCAGGGCAGTGTATACGCGTTGAGGAGAACAGAAACTCACAGGTCAGTAGTCTCTATCCTGCGAGCGTCTGTTAGTTGCCCCCAGAGGATCGGACTCTGGGGTACTAAAGCCCCTGGACCACGACAAGGTCGACGCTCTCCCAGGGAAGGCTCGGTTGAAGACGATGATGCCGAAGATCAGAGCGTCGAGCATCTTGAACTTGACGTCTGCTTACTCTCACATACACACACATCTGTTACAAAAAAGAGAATGTCAGCGCAGTCATGATGTTCGCGTCAAAGAATAACAGACTCACATATTTAGATACGTTTCACGTAGCGTCTGTTAGTTTCGTGTCGGACATCGGCCGTGCAGTCACACGCCTGTGAGTGAATCGAGAGGAAATCAGCAATATAGTATGAAGTAGGAAACGTACCTTGAGAGCGTCTGTTAGTTTCCCCCAGAGGATCGGACTCTGGGGTACTAAAGCCCCTGGACCACGGCAAGGTCGACGCTCTCCCAGGGGAGGGGCTCAAGCTGAAGACTTGAGACAAGCATAGAGAGATGAATATAGAGATGGCCCAAGGAAGAGTAAAGAGGAGAGCGAGAGAGAGAAGAGCGAGAGCGTAACGAGGAGAGCGAGAGCGAGAGCGTAAAGAGGAGAGCGAGAGCGAGAGCGTAAAGAGGAAAGCGAGAGTGAAAAGATGAGAGCTAAAGCGAAAGAGTGAGAACGTAGATGCCCTGTAGGAGAATCTAGAGGAAATCAGCGACATGATTTCAAGTAGGAAACGTACCTTGCGAGCGTCTGTTAGTTTCCCCCAGAGGATCGGACTCTGGGGTACTAAAGCCCCTGGACCACGGCAAGGTCTACGCTCTCCCAGGGGACCGGTCTTGAAGCTCGTTGGAGCTCGGTGTCGAAGTCGTGCTTGATCTCGCTCGTGAGGTCGATGTCGATGTCGTACTTGAGCTCGGTCGTGAGCGATGTTGATGTCGTACTTGAGCTCGGTCGTGAGGTCGATTTCGATGTCGCCTAGCCCTAGAAAGACCAGCCCAAGCCCAGCAACCTAGAGACCAAGCCCGCGAGACCCAGCAGACGAAGAGAGCAGCCAGACCCAGCCCAAGATGCCCCAGAATCCCAGCCCAAAATACCCCAGAGACCGCCGCCGGTTGTTGACGTCGTGCTTGAATGGAGTCGTCGACCGGACTCGTCGTCGTGCCCGAGTGTTGACGGTCAGGGCGTCGATCGTCTTGAGCTTCGTAGCTGAAATAAAACTGAACAGAACGAGTCAAAAGAAATATGAGGATTGAAGCACGAATCCACTCACCTGTTAGTAAGCGTCAGTTGGCTTCGCTCAGAGGATCGAACTCTGAGGTACTAGAGCCCCTGGACCACGGCAAGGTCGACGCTCTCCCAGGGGTCGCTTGGTTGACGACGATGATGGTGGTGATCAGAGCGTCGAGCGTCTTGCACTTGAGGTCACCTTACTTACACACACTCACACACACTCACACATCTAGGAAACTGAAGAGACTGTCAGCGAAGTCGTGATGCTCACATCGAAGAAGAAGACTCACCGAACATTAATATGTTACCGTGGTCGTACAATCACACGCCTGTAAGAGAATCTAGAAAACATCAGCGACAAATTATCAAGCAGGAAACGTACCTTGCGTGCGTCGGTTAGTTTCCCCCAGAGGATCGGACTCCGGGGTACTAAAGCCCCTGGACCACGACAAGGTCGACGCTCTCCCAGGGGAGGCTCGGTTGAAGACGATGATGCCGGTAATCAGAGCGTCGAGCGTCTTGCACTTGAGGTCATCTTACTCACACTCACACATCTGTAGGAAACTAAAGATACTGTCAGCGAAGTCGTGACGCTCATATCGAAGAAAAGACTCACCGAACATTAATATATTACCGTGGTCATACAATCACACGCCTGTAAGAGTATCTAGAGAACATCAGCGACAAATTATCAAGCAGGAAACGTACCTTGCGAGCGTCGGTTAGTTTCCCCCAGAGGATCGGACTCCGGGGTACTAAAGCCCCTGGACCACGACAAGGTCGACGCTCTCCCAGGGGAGGCTCGGTTGACGACGATGATGCCGGTAATCAGAGCGTCGAGCGTCTTGCACTTGAGGTCGTCTTACTCACACGCACACATCTGAAGGAAACTAAAGACACTGTCAGCGAAGTCGTGACGCTCATATCGAAGAAAAGACTCACCGAAACATTAATATATTACCGTGGTCGCACAATCACATGCCTGTCATCGAATCTAGAGGAAATCAGCGACGTAGGATT